>NC_084605.1:6136249-6181249 GCF_033807715.1 Cololabis saira | reverse complement strand
TCCATCCATCCATCCGTCCATCCATCCATCCATCATTCGTCCATCCATCCATCCATCATCCATCCATCCATCCATCCATCATCCATCCATCAACCATCCATCCATCCATCATCCATCCATCCATCAACCATCCATCCGTCCATCCATCCATCCATCATCCATCCATCCATCCATCCATTCGTCCATCCATCCATCCAACCATCCATCCATCCATCCATGCATCCATCCATCCATCCATCATCCATCCATCCATTCATCCATCCATCAATCCATCCATCTATCCATCCATCCATCCATCCATCCATCCATCCATTCATCCATCCATCCATCCATCCATCCATCCATCCATCCATTCATCCATCATCCATCCATCCATTCATCCATCCATCCATCCATCATCCATCCATCCATCCATCCAGGAGGACACAGAGGTTTTCCAGACTCCAATGTGTCCCCTGGAGGTGTCTAGAGAGTAACTTTCCTCTTTGGTTTCTTCTGGTGAATATATGACATATTCTCTTGTTACCAGTCTGGCCGCTTCGGCAGGTAGTTGGTCAAAATAGACAATAACTCACAATTTCTGTCCCCCCTTGCTGGACGTTAGTACTTCCACTCCCTACACTAAACAAATACCCATAATGACCTTCTGCAAACTCAAATCTCTGTTCATCTTCCATGTCTAGTATCATCGTTAGCTCCTCCCTCCTATCCCAACCCCTACGGACCCTTCTGTCCAACAACTTCCACCTGGTACCGACCTGCCTAACCAGCAGCGTTGACCAAACTCTGACTCCGTTGGCACGGAGACTGAATGACCTACGGGATGTCCAGGTTGAGTGCCCGTGGTGCGTTCGTGGTCCTACCTGTCCCAGCGTGTAGGTGGTGTAGTCGGTCTGCAGCAGAGAACTTCCTCGTCCTCCGGTCCCCCTGGTGTACCGAACGTAACTGTCCTTGTCCACCGGCTTGGCCAGAGTCACCTCGATGGGAGAGCCGTCCACCAACTGGAGGGAACAAGAGGAAACTCCTCAACCTCCTGAAGAGGAGAGTTCTGGGTTCTCTATTTAACAATAAAATAACCATCCTGGGGTTCTTGTTTTCTGGGTGAGTTAACCCTGGATGGGAGAAAGGATGAGGAATGAATGAGTGAACCGTTTGGTTTGGACCGTAGTCGCTCACCTTCCCATTGAGAGCGTTCATGGCGTCGATGGCGTCCTCCCTCTGACTGAAATGGACAAAGGCGTAGTCTCTGATCTTTTTCACTCGCTCTACGGCACCTGCAAGAAGGAAGGAAGGAAGGAAGGAAGGAAGGAAGGAAGGAAGGAAGGAAGGAAGGAAGGAAGGAAGGAAGGAAGGAAGGAAGGAAGGAAGGAAGGAAGGAACGAAGGAACGAAGGAACGAACGAAGGAATGGAAAAAAGAAGGAATGAAGGAAAGAAGGGAGGAAGGAAAGAAGGAAGGGAGAAAGGAAGGAAGGAAGGAAGGAAGGAATGGAAAAAAGAAGGAAGGAAGGAAGGAAGGAAGGAATGGAAAAAAGAAGGGAGGAAGGAAAGAAGGAAGGAAGGAAGGAAGGAAGGAAGGAAGGAAGGAAGGAAGGAAGGAAGGAAGGAATGGAAAAAAGAAGGAAGGAAGGAAGGAATGGAAAAAAGAAGGGAGGAAGGAAAGAAGGAAGGGAGAAAAGAAGGAAGGAATGGAGAAAAGAAAGAAGGAAGGAAGGAAGGAAGGAAGGAAGGAAGGAAGGAAGGAAGGAAGGAAGGAAGGAAGGAATGGAAAAAAGAAGGAAGGAAGGAATGGAAAAAAGAAGGAAGGAAGGAAGGAATGGAAAAAAGAAGGAAGGAAGGAAAGAAGGGAGGAAGGAAAGAAGGAAGGGAGAAAAGAAGGAAGGAAGGAAGGAAGGAAGGAAGGAAGGAAGGAAGGAAGGAAGGAAGGAAGAAGGGAGGAAGGGAGGAAAGAAGGGAGGAAAGAAGGAAGAAAGGGAAAAAAGAAGGAAGAAAGGAAGGAAGGAAGGAAGGAAGGAAGGAAGGAAGGAAGGAAGGAAGGAAGGAAGGAAGGAAGGAAGGAAGGAAGGAAGGAAGGAAGGAAGGAAGGGGAAAAAAGGAAGGAAGGAAGGACCGAATGGAGAAAAGAAGGAAGGAAGGAGATAAAGGAGGAAGGAAGGAAGGAAGTAAGGAAGGAAGGAAGGAAGGAAGGAAGGAAGGAAGGAAGGAAGGAAGGAAGGAAGGAAGGAAGGAAGGAAAGAAAGGAAGGAAGGAAGGAAGGAAGGAAGGAAGGAAGGAAGGAAGGAAGGAAGGAAGGAAGGAAGGAAGGAAGGAAGGGAAAAGAAGGAAGCAAGGAAGGAAGGGAGGAAAGAAGGAAAAAAGGGAAAAAGGAAGGAAGGAAGGAAGGAAGGGAGAAAAGAAAGAAGGAAAGGAGTAAAGAAGGAAGGGAGAAAAGAAAGAAGGAAAGGAGTAAAGAAGGAAGGGAGAAAAGAGGAAGGGACAAGGAAGGAGAGAGCAGGAGGAAAGAAGGAAGGAAGGAAGGAAGGAAGGAAGGAAGGAAGGAAGGAAGGAAGGAAGGAAGGAAGGAAGGAAGGAAGGAAGGAAGGAAGGAAGGAAGGAAGGGAGGAAGGAAGGGAGAAAAGAAAGAAGGAAAGGAGTAAAGAAGGAAGGTAGTAAGGAAGGAAGGAAGGAAGGAAGGGAGAAAAGAGGAAGGGAGAAGGAAGGAGAGAGCAGGAGGAAGGAAGGGAGGAAAGAAGGAAGAAAGGGAAGAAGGAAGGAAGGAAGGAAGGAAGGAAGGAAGGAAGGAAGGAAGGAAGAAAAGAAAGAAGGAAAGGAGTAAAGCAGGAAGGGAGAAGGGAGAAAAGAGGAAGGGAGAAGGAAGGAGAGAGCAGGAGGAAAGAAGGAACAGGAGAATTAGGTAATTTTGACCCAAAGACGGTACCAGGGTTAAAGGACAGTCCGACATCAGAGCCTCCATTCTAATCTACACTGCAATGTGTCGGGTGGTGCTGTGGTACCAGGTTTGAGGCTGTTGAACTCCTTCTCGATAGTTTCTTCTGTGGTCTGGAGCATCAGGTTCCTCACATACAGGATCTTCACGGTTGCCATGGTATCCTCATCAACCTCCACCTCCGGCTCCGCCCAGTCCACGGCGATGGCATGACCCCACAGCTGGATACGACCTGAGAGAGATGGCAGGTATGAACAGAGGTTCTGGTTCTGAACACTGGAATATGTGGAATATGTTGTCAATGTTGAGGGATTCACCTCAACATCTTCCCATCAAATCCTGCAATCTCAGAAAAATCTGAACAATCCCCGAATCACCATCTCAGAGTCTCCGGGCCTCACTGATCATGTCCGATGGAGATTATTGACCCTAATGGCAGCATGTACAATAAAAATAGGACAGGGCCCAAAATAGATCCCTGTGGCACACCAGAAGTCAAAGGTGCTGAGGAGGAGGAGAAACTCCTGTTTGTTCAAACGGATCTGAACCAGGCCGACCTGCTGGTCCAGACGTTCCAGGAGGACTCATACACCTTTTCCAACAAACCGAAAGGAAGGGAAGAAGGGAGGAAAAAAGGAAGGAAGGGAGAAAAGAAGGAAGGAATGGAGAAAAGAAGGAAGGAAGGGAGGAAAGAAGGAAGGGAGAAAAGAGGGAAGGAATGAAGGAAGTAAGGGAAAAAAGAAGGAAGGAAGGAAGGAAGGAAAGAAGGAAGGAAGGAAGGAAGGAAGGAAGGAAGGAAGGAAGGAAGGAAGGAAGGAAGGAAGGAAGGAAGGAAGGAAGGAAGGAAGGAAGGAAGGAAGGAATGGAAAAAAGAAGGAAGGAAGGAAGGAAGGAAGGAAGGAAGGAAGGAAGGAAGGAAGGAAGGAAGGAAGGAATGGAGAAAAGGAAGGAAGGAAAGAAGGAAGTGAGAAAAGAAGGAAGGAATGGAGAAAAGAATGAAGGAAGGAAGGAAGGAAGGAAGGAAGGAAGGAAGGAAGGGAGGGAGGGAGGGAGGGCGGGAGGGCGGGAGGGAGGGAGGAAGGAAGGAAGGAAGGAAGGAAGGAAGGAAGGAAGGAATGGAGAAAATAAGGAAGGAAGGAAGGAAGGAAGGAAGGAAGGAAGGAAGGAAGGAAGGAAGGAAGGAATGGTGAAAAGAAGGAAGGAAGGAAAGAAGGAAGTGAGAAAAGAAGGAAGGAAGGAAGGAAGGAAGGAAGGAAGGAAGGAAGGAAGGAAGGAAGGAAGGAAGGAAGGAAGGAAGGAAGGAAGGAAGGAATGGAGAAAAGAAGGAAGGAAGGAAGGAAGGAAGGAAGGAAGGAAGGAATGGAGAAAAGAAGGAAGGAATGGAGAAAAGAATGAAGGAAGGGAGAAAGGAAGGAAGGAAGGAAGGAAGGAAGGAAGGAAGGAAGGAAGGAAGGAAGGAAGGAAGGAAGAAGGGATGAAGGAAGGAAGGAAGGAAGGAAGGAAGGAAGGAAGGAAGGAAGGAAGGAAGGAAGGGAGGAAAGAAGGAAGAAAGGGACGAAGGAAGGAAGGAAGGAAGGAAGGAAGGAAGGAAGGAAGGAAGGAAGGAAGGAAGGAAGGAAGGAAGAAGGGATGAAGGAAGGAAGGAAGGAAGGAAGGAAGGAAGGAAGGAAGGAAGGAAGGGAGGAAGGGAGGGAGGAAAGAAGGAAGAAAGGGACGAAGGAAGGAAGGAAGGAAGGAAGGAAGGAAGGAAGGAAGGAAGGAAGGAAGGAAGGAAGGAAGGAAGGAATGGAGAAAAGAAGGAAAGAAGGAAGGAATGGAGAAAAGAAGGAAGGAAGGAAGGAAGGAAGGAAGGAAGGAAGGAAGGAAGGAAGGAAGGAAGGAAGGAAGGAAGGGAGAAAAGAAGGAAGGGAGAAAAGAAGGAAGGGAGAAAAGAAGGAAGGAAGGGAGGAAAGAAGGAAGGAATGGAGAAAAGAAGGAAGGAAGGAAGGAAGGAAGGAAGGAAGGAAGGAAGGAAGGAAGGAAGGAAGGAAGGAAGGAAGGAAGGAAGGAAGGAAGGAAGGAAGGAAGGAAGGAAGGAAGGAAGGAAGGAAGAAACCGGTTCCAGGGCTGGTTCTGGTTCTGGTTCACAACTCGTTCAACTTGGAACCAGCTGAGAACCGGTTTGTTTTTCCACAGCTCGGGGTGCTAAGGGGAGCCACGTCATTACGTTTCTGCAAACGTCAGTTACGTCGCTTCGTTTGCATGAAAGTTGCAGCAACAACCAGGTATCTGCTCTAACAGGACTTGGTCCACGTTGCACCTCCGTGGACACATCTCTAAAAGACAGGTTGTCTCCTCCTCCTCCCATGATGCTTTGCTGCATCCAGATTAATTCTTATTTGAAAATGTCTCCGTCTCCCAGTCTTGCTGTTGCCGTTGGTCTTAATAACTCTGCCCCCTCCGCTTACGTAAGCGGTTCTTTCCTCGAGACCAGTGTCTCCCAACCTGGGGTCCGGGCCCCCCCTGGGGGGGCGCCAGAGATCTCTGGAGGGGGCGCGAAACTTTGTCTGCTTTGAAATGATGCAGTTGTAAAAATTATATTTGCGAATGAGTCATTCATAAGACATTGTTAGGAATAATTTATGAATGTCTTGAATATTTTTTGTGTTTTTTATACACTGGTGACAAACACAGGAAATGATTTCATTCCTTATTATTATATCATTACTCAACATTTAATCTACTCCGACAGGTTGTTAAAGGAAAAATGTTAAAAAATGTTGGTCTCATATCAAAAGAGACATTTTTCAGAAATATTTGTATGTCCTTTTATGTCCTTTTGTGCGTATTTTATAGATTGGTGACATTGGAGAAAAACAAAGTCATATGTATAGAGAGTAAACCAAAGAGAAATGTATCAAAAAAACATAATTCATGTTTATTTTTTCAATTAAAGACTATTTTGGTGCTAGTACGTACGGGTCGGGGGGCCTGGCTGGTCTTAGACACAAGTAGGGGGGAAACAAGGAAAAAAAGTTGGGTACCACTGCTATAGACCATCCAAGAGTTGGTGCTACCTTGAAACCGGGTTTTCTGTCCCGGAGCCAGATCTTTGTCAGTGGAAACAGAAAGCCCTGTCACTACCTTATTTGAGTCCCTACCCTATTTGAGTCACACATGCGCAGTCGCGTCCAACATCGTCGGCCATCTTGGAAAGCAAAATACGGCAACACCACTTGGACAAACTATATACATAAAAATAAATGGAAAAAAAGGTAAACCCTCCATAGTATGTTTTAAAAACGAAATAAAAAATTATATAACATCTATAAAAGGTACTATTAAAAGAAAATCAGTCTAAGTTACAATCTTGCTACGCTTAAACACTTTTGTTGAAACGTCAACCCCTGTGATTATTTTATTTTGTGATTATTTTATTTTATTTTTTATTTTTTTATTTAATCTTAGAAGATTATCTTGGAAAAAATGTATAGGTACACTTATTCGCTTGTGTGTTGTGAACTTGTTATGTTTCAGTTGCAAACAAATGTTTCCTCAAAGGAATTTTGTACTTTTGATATGTTAAATAAAGTTTATTATAAAAAAAACTACTCACAATAAGTTAGGGATATTATTATTTACAGTACATGATTGCTTTTCCTATTTGGTCTGAATTTTAATGAAATAAGTAAAAGTTGCCTTTGATATTACTAATGATGAATGAGAAGAAACACCATTTTCATTAGTTTAATATTACCCCAAAAATGTAGACAATAAAAATAGTCTCTCACAATATCTCTAAATTATTGTGAGTAGTATATATATATATATATATATATATATATATATATATATATATATATATATATATATATATATATATAATATCCCTAACTTATTGTGAGTAGTTTTTTTTATAATAAACTTTATTTAAAGTATTTTCTGATCTGAATTCTGATCTGAATTAACATATCAAAAGTACAAAATTCCTTTGAGGAAACATTTGTTTGCAACTGAAACATACCAAGTTCACAACACACAAGCGAATAAGTATACCTATACATTTTTTCCAAGATAATCTTCTAAGATTAAATAAAAAATAAAGAAAAATAATCACAAAATAAAATAATCACAGGGGTTGACATTTCAACAAAAGTGTTTAAGCGTAGCAGATTGTAACTTAGACTGATTTTCTTTTGATAGTACCTTTATAGATGTTATATAATTTTTTATTTCGTTTTTATAACATACTATGGAGGGTTTACCTTTTTTTCCATTTATTTTTATGTATATAGTTTGTCCAAGTGGTGTTGCCGTATTTTGCTTTCCAAGATGGCCGACAACGTTGGACGCGACTGCGCATGTGTGACTCAAATAGGGTAGGGACTCAAATAAGGTAGTGACCAGCCCGGTTCCAAACTCAGCACTGGCCCAGAACCAGAACCAGAACCAGTTTGGTGTAAAAGGGGTATGAGTGGTCCAATGCTGCAGTGAGGTCCAGCATCACTAGCAGCACCGGTTTATTAGCATCCAGGGACAGGGGGACGCCGTCCTGGACCTTCAGCGGAGCGGATTCAGTGACAGGTTCTAAATCCTAATTTTAAAAATCAAAAATATGATTTTTCTCCCACAAAAGGGAGCAACTGAGTGAGACCGTGGATAAATAAAGGGGAGTGAGACACTGGTCTAAAGCCCAGAGTGGGGCTCTAGAACCAAGATCCACTTGACTCTGCAGGTCTTTGTTGTGGTTTCAGCTTCAGGTTGACGCCTGCAGGAAGGTTTGAACGTCTCTGCTGGTTTCATCGCTCTGCTCCGCTCATATATCAGTTAAATCTTATCTTATCAGGTCCAACAAGGTCTTCTATTGGACAGTGACCTAGTAAGGCCAGTACTCGAGTTGTAAAAGAAATCAGGGGGGATGGTGGATTTTATCATATGGGGACAGATAATTTGTGCTGATTACAAATAATATAATATATTACAAATAATAGCAGTGACCAAAACAGCTGCAGAAATACTGCAGGAATGACATAGCAGCAGTTAAATGCAGCCTTCTGTAAGCTTTAAATATCCACTGGGCTTACATCAAATACATCAAAACACAACAATAAAAAACACTGAACTTATCAATATGACTCTGTCCTTCACAGGATAAGTAAAATGGATCACTGCAAAAACTCACAATCTTAACAAGAATATTTGTCTTATTTCTAGTTAAAATGTCTCATTTTAGTAAAAAAAATCCCATTACACTTAAAACAAGACTCATCACTGGAAAAAACAACAATTTTCACCTGTTTCAAGTAGATTTTCACTTAAAATAATTAGAAAAATCTGCATGTGGAACAAGATTTTTTTTGCTTGTAATGAGAAGATAAATCTTGTCCCACTGGCAGATTTTCCTACTTATTTCAAGTGAAAATTTACTTGAAACACGTGAAAATTGTCAAATAAGTTATTTTTCTGGTGTTATTTTTCTGGTGATGACTCTAAATGTTGAAATAGCAGTAAAACCACATTCATTGATGAAATGACATAAGGGATGGAAAGGGGGGATGGCAGTTTTACAGGGGGATGATTTGGACCGTTTTTATTTCAGGGGGGGATGCCACCCCCCTCATCCCCCCTCAACTCCAGTACTGAGTAAGGCGGTCTGTGATTGGCAGGTGATATTTCTTCCTCAGAGTGGGTCGAGAGCAGACTCTACAGGTTTTATGATGCTGTGTTTGCTTTTGTGAGAACATTTCTCTACCTTAAACAACCTCTTGGTGAAACTCCAACAGCTGTACGTGTTTATCAGATCAAACAACCAGGTGATGGCGACGCAGCGCCGGGTCTCACCTGGCAGCAGTTTACGCCGGGCCATGGCAGCTGCCCGGTGGCTCTCGTACTCCACGAAAGCGAAGCCTCTGTTCTTGGATTTGTCGGCAGCACTGGGGTAAACGATGACGTCCATGACCCCGTCCGTGACCTTCCTCATCTCCACCAGGATCTCCTCTTGCTTCTTGGTCTTGGGGATCCCGCCCACGAACAGGCGACAGTTGTCCACACTCGCACAGACACCGAGGAGGCGGCCGTTCCTGGAAACAACCAACAAAGTCACGACATCATCAAATAAGAGTAAAGGAACGATCCGATCATTGGAAGGCTCGGGTTTTATCAGGTGGTTACTACGGTTACCGAGGATGCAGATGACTGGTGGTGCTTGAGACTCCCTTTAGATGGATGGAAGGTTCAGTTCAATTATATTATATTTAGGGCTGGGCAAGTTAACGCGTTATCATCGCGTTAACTAATTTATTTATTAAAAGCGATATTTATTTTATCGCTCATTAATGCATGTTGCTCACGTGCTTTTATTTTGAAAAGTATTTTGCCGGCTGCTCCGCAACCGGAAGAGAGTTGGGGGAGAAGCTAAAACAAACATGGAGAGCGGTAAAAATACGGCATTGTTACAGGGAAATTTTAATTTTAAAGTTCTCCCAGGCGGCGGATTCGACCGAAACAAGGTTATTTGTAACCACTGCCAAGTTGAACTTTCATATCACCGGAGTACTTCGAGTCTAACACTAATTGCATTACAGAAAATAAAGAACTTTATCACAATATTCAAATCTTCTGAGACAGTCCTGTAAACATGCACTTTACGTTCTAGTCCCCTGTAAAGGAAATTTAGGAATAATGAATATAGACGGTAAAAGTTTCTGCTGTTACCTCAGAAATTGCCTGTTTTAATTTCATGATTGTGGATCAGGATTTTCTTTTTCATTTTTCATTTCAAAAACAGTATGACATTAATGCCCTGGCAGTAGCAATAAGCTATTATTTTATTTTACATTTTTTACACTAAATTTGCTGATGTTAAATGTTTGCACAACAAATGTTATGGCACTTCCGTTCAAACTTTTATAAATAAAAAAGCACTTTACACAACTTTTGAATTCATTATTTTATTTTGCATATACAATGGGATTAATCGTGATTAATCAGGGAAATCATGCGATTAATCGCGATTAAAAATTTTAATCGTTGCCCAGCCCTAATTATATTATATATATAGTCGCGTCTACTACAGGGCAAGTTGTCCCCAGAGACCAGAACTTGACCTCTGATAAATTATTACATAAACAACGGCATGTTAAAACTCGTAGGGTTTTTATTTTTATTTTTTTTATTGACCACAACAACAGAACAGCATTATAACAACCTCTCCTAAGGATAACTGGGTGACCGCAGTCCCGCTCGGTTCAGATCAACCCAGACCGCCATCTGATGGCGAGTGTGAACACTGCACCCGAGTGGACGACCTGAAGTAGCCCCCAGCCTGACAGGTTTGTACTCAATAAACTGTCTTTGTGTCGCAACTGTGTGAGTTTACACATATTTTTATATATTATTTACACTGCAAAATAATCAGCCTCTCTGATTTTACTATTCATGGGTATGTTTTTGAGTAAAACTCCCATATCTGTTCCATCCTGACGACATGTCCAAACAGAAATGTTGTGATTTAGAACATTAATTCGCAAAAGAAAAAAAAAATACAAATGATCAGAACAAAAGAAAGAAAAAAAGAAAACATGCTGGTGAATGTATACGAGATTAAAAGATGATCGTTTTATCACAGGAAGACTTCAGAAACCAATATCATCAAACTATCCATACATACATACAAACATACATACATATTAGGCACAAGTTCGAAAATAGAGATACTCATTGGTCCCCTTTGGAAAAATTCTCCAGTTTTGAAAATAATGGAAACCAAAATTCTTGAAAAATATGACCACGGTCGTATTTTTCCAAAGTTAATTTTTCCAATGTTAAAAAGACTGAAATTTGATCCAAAAAAGACTTGAAAGTTGGAGGGGAATCATCTTTCCAAAGTAAAAGTATGCATTTCTTAGCGAAGTATGTGATCATAATTAATATCTTGCTTTTTTTCCGGTCTAACTGAAGATCCAGTGTATCATTTAATAAATAAATTTTTTTTTTATATATTTATTTAATTTTGTTCTCCCTTAATGTATGATTTTTTTTTTTTTTCCCCTAGGGCAATTATGGAGAGAGTAGGAATGTGGGTAGAATAGAAATCGTGAATGTGAAAATGTGAATTGTGAAAATTATTGTGAAATAAAAAGATATTAAAAAAATAAAAATAAAAAAAGAAACCAATATCATGTGGAACAACAGTGATGTTCACCACTCCGTCTCACGATACCTTCGCTGAAGAAGATGGATACAGTGTCAAGCAAACGGGCTGGAGCATAAAATCACTATTTTTTATTGAAATAGGGGGCTTGAGTTTGCTCTTCTGCACTTGGGTCCTCTCAAGTCATGTCATGGCATCACAGGACACCACTCATCGCTCATTAGATGTTGTTGGGTGTTGCCAGGACATCTTCTCCCATATAACGTACTGCTTGACAACCTGGTCTCAAGCTAGTAACACTGCACTTAAACCACTACTTTCTTTATATAAAAAAAATATTAAGGTACTGGACAAGAAATCCAATGACTATCATCACTCCCATATTTTATTGAAATATAAGTTGTTACATCTGGAAAATCTCATCAAATACTCACACTTATGTCTATTGTATAAAATCATTCATGGACTTGCTCCTCCTGTACTGAACCAGTTTATAAAGGAGCAGCTAGAGGAGATTGTGTGGTCCAGTTTAGGAAAAGTGCTTTTAGCCAGTCTGCATTTTCAATCAGGGCTGCTCGTGAGTGGAACTTCATACCAACTGAGATTAGAAACCAATCAAATTATTCTTCTTTTAAATTTTATCTAAAAAAGTGGTTAATTAGTGGCCAAGGCTGTCAACATTAAATTTTAGTGCTTCATTTTCCTGGTTGCAGGGCGCCTGTCGGTGTTTGTCTGATGTCACCTGTCATGTTGCCTATTAGTTTGTTTAGTTACACTGTTGCTTTTTGTGCATGGCTTTTGTGTTTAGTGCTTTTGTCTTGTTTGTTTTTGACCTGTTAGTGTGTTATTGTGTCTCGTGTTATTAATGTTGATGTTACTGTTGCTGCTTCCTGTTGTTTCTGTTTTCGTTTGTAGCAATTGTCTGTTGTTGAGCTTATGTTAACCTGTGTGTGTGTGTATTTTAGCTTAGTCTCTTACCTTTTAATCTTTATTCTGATGTAGCCTTCTTATTCTGAAATGTTTTATTGATTATATCTTAATAATGTTTCTTTTAGGTTGACTATTTTACACCAGTCCAGGGACAGCAGATGCAAAATAGCCTTTTTGGCTAATTCTGGCATATTTTACATTTGTTTAAATGTATTACTAATGTGCATTGTCCCTGATAACTAAACCTTTAAATAAATAAATCAGCAGCTCTTCAGCCAGCTGTGTGATAAAAGTTTGGATGGTGGGAGTCATAGCTGTGTGGAAGAGTCTCACCGGATCTCGTAGTTGTTGAGCTGCTTCATGGCTGCTTTGGCCTCCATTTTGTTGCTGAAGGTGACGAAAGCGTAGCCTCTGTTGTTCCCGTTGAAGTCCATCATCATCCTCACCTCGTAGATCTTTCCAAACTAGGGTGAGAAGTAAAACATGAGCAGGATTCAACACCCCGGCCAGCAGGTCCATGTGGCTACTTGGGTACCGAGGTGGTTGGGGTTTGAATCCCTTATCACAAATGGGCCGATATGTGAGGCCCGTGAGGGACACAAGTGGTCTAAAAGGGCTAGGAAGAGGGGGATTTGTGTGGGTCTTATATGGTCCATAAGGGCAAGCGTTGGTAGGACCACCGTGGAACCTGCAGGCCAGGTGAGAGCCCGTTTACAGCCCACCTGGAGCTCAGGTACCATGCTGACTAGACCAGGGGTCGGCAACCCAAAATGTTGAAAGAGCCATATTGGACCAAAAACACAAAAAACAAATATGTCTGGAGCCGCAAAAAATGAAAAGTTTTGTATAAGCCTTAGAATGAAGACAACACATGCTGCATGTTTCTATATTAGTTATAACTGAGGGAAGATGTTTTATTCATTATGCACTTTGAGAAAAAAGTCGAAATGTCGAGAAAAAAGTCGAAATGTCAAGAAAAATGTCAAAATTTCGTGAAAAAAGTCAAACTTTCGAGAAAAAAGCTGAAATGTTGAAAAAAAAGTCGAAATGTTGAGAAAAAAGTAAAAATTTCGAGAAAAAAGTCGAAATGTTAAGAAAAAAGTCGAAATGTAGAGAAAAAAGTCAAAATTTCGAGAAAAAAGTCAAAATGTTGAGAAAAAGTCAAAATTTTGTGAAAAAAGTCAAAATTTTGAGAGAAAAGCTGAAATGTTGAAAAAAAAGTCGAAATGTTGAGAAAAAAGTAAACATTTCGAGAAAAAAGTCGAAATGTTGAGAAAAAGTCAAAATTTCGTGAAAAAAGTCAAAATTTTGAGAGAAAAGCCGAAATGTTGAGAAAAGGAAAAAAAGATGAAAAAAGGAAAAAAAGAAGAAAAAAAAGGGAAAAAAAGAAGAAAAGAAGAGAAAAAAAGGGAAAAGAGAAGAGTAAAAATTTCGAGAAAAAAGTTGAAATGTCGAGAAAAAAGTCAAAATTTCGAGAAAAAAGTCGAAATGTCGAGAGAAAAGTCGAAATGTCAAGAAAAAAGTTGAAATTTTGAGAAAAAAGTTGAAATGTCGAGAAAAAAAGTCAAAATTTCAAGCAAAAAAGTCGAAATGTCGAGATTAATGTTGAAGTACAATCTCGAGAAAAAAGTCAAGATTTTGAGAAAAAAGTTGAAATGTCGAGATTAAAAAGGAAGAAAAAAAAGAGAAAAAAAGGAAAAAGAAGAAAAAAAGAAAAAAAAGGAAAAAAAAGGTCAAACATTTTTGGAAAAGCTCCAGGAGCCACTAGGGCGGCGCTAAAGAGCCGTATGTTGCCGACCCCTGGGCTAGACCAACACCAGAGACGGGAAACACTCACCTTCTCACACAGCGGGACCAGTTCGTCTTCAAACAGATCTCTGGGTAGTTTGCCCACAAAGATCTCGCTGCCCCTCTCAGGGGGCGGGCCGTCCCAGCTGGGCGGCGGGCCGCCATACCTCCGCTGGCCGTTCTCCTGACACACGGAAAAAACATTTTAATCATGAGTCGTGGGATGAAAGGGTCACTTTTCTGGCCTCTTTTCTGCCCAGATGTGGTTCTCACCTGCCGTAGCTGGTATCCGGTTTGCTGAACCAGCGCCCGCAGCGCCGCCTCCTTCTGGGTCCCCACCAGTCCGTCCCCACCTGCTTTCTGATTGGATTCCATTGGGTGTGATTAACAGCGATATGTAAATCAGGGAAATTAGGGGTGCTCACTGGAAAACAGCAGAGGACAGCAATCAGCAAGTCTGTGGGGATTAGTGGGGTTTCCTGGCACCTTTCTTGACTCAGTGCTAGGGCCAATCTTGTTCAGTTTATACATGCAGCTTTTGGGAAATATAATCCACAATCACGGCATCAATGTTCAATTTCTCATAAAAAAAATTTTCTCGAAATTTTGACTTTTTTCTCGAGATTGTACTTCAACATTAATCTCGACATTTCGACTTTTTTACTTGAAATTTTGACATTTTTTCTCGACATTTCAGACTTTTTTCTCAACATTTCAACTTTTTTCTCGAAATTTTGACTTTTTTCTCGACATTTCGACTTTTTTCTCGAAATTTTGACTTTTTTCTCGACATTTCGACTTTTTTCTCGAAATTTTGACTTTTTTCTCGACATTGTACTTCAACATTAATCTCGACATTTCAAGTTTTTAATTGAAATTTTGACTTTTTTTCTCGACATTTCGACTTTTTTCTTGAAATTTTGACTTTTTTCTCGACATTTCGACTTTTTTCTCGAAATTTTGACTTTTTTCTCGAGATTGTACTTCAACATTAATCTCGACATTTCGACTTTTTTACTTGAAATTTTGACTTTTTTTCTCGACATTTCGACTTTTTTATTGACATTTCGACTTTTTTCTCGACATTTTGACTTTTTTCTCAAAGTGCATAATGAATAAAAAATCTTCCCCCAGTTATAACTAATATAGAAACATGCAGCATGTGTTGCCTTCATTCTAAGGCTTATACAAAACGTTTCATTTTTTGAGAAATTTTATGATGAAATCGATGGGCTCCTCATTGACAGGACTTGGAACCACGGCTCCTTCTTGTCTCATATAATCGGTGAAATGTCTGCAGGTCGGCAATGGTTTTACCTACGTTTGTCCATGTGGACGTGAGTGGGATCTATCTGGATTTAGGTGGAACCGGCAGGTTAGTCTGTTAGACCCTTATATCCGACCCACACAAGCTTCTCATTCGGGGTCCATAATCATTAAAACATAAGGGACACATGACATTCGTCCATTCTGGACCCAAGTAGGGCACTTTTAGCCCAGATGGAGTCCTTGTGGACCGGCATGACCCCCCATCAATTATTACATAAAGAATGGCAGGTAAAAACTCCCTTTTATGAGGAAAGCAAGCTGGACCAGGACCTGGATCATAAGGGGGGACGCTCCTGCTGAAGACCAGCCCGACAAAGCAGGAAAAGAGAGATAGGAACGAGAGGATGAAGAACAGAGAGAGGAGAGACACAGATATATTTTCAAAGGTACAAAAGAGATAAAATATTAGTAATAATGATCATTGATTGGAGAACTAATAGTTCCATGTACATATGACTGATACCTGGTTAGTTGGTGGACTACAGAGACCACTATGTAAACAGGTGGAGACAGCAGACACAAAAATAATAACCTGTTTGATCGGAATTTAAAAGTAAAAAGTTAGTGGACATCCAGTCCTTGATGTCCTTAAGACATGGCTAGTTTAGCTAACGGTTCTGTTTCATTTCTATAGACAAATACAGCTGCGTATCATCAGCATAGCAATGAACATTGATGACGGGATTGGCCCCAACACTGAACCCTGCGGGACACCGTAGCAGACCCTCATCTGTCCCGAAGAAACTTTGTGTACATGAACAAACTGGAATGTGTCAGATATATCTGATTTAAACCCACCTAGAGCTGTTCCTTTGATCCCAACAACGTTCTCTAACCTGCAGTAAAATGCTGATCTACAGGGTCAAAAGCAGCACTGAGGTTCAGTAGAACCAGTATGGACTCTGATCCCTTATCTGAGGTCGAGGTCGAGATAAGTTGATCTGGTCCAGTATTGTCGTGCCAATAAGAGAAAGAACATTTCTGAGCGGAGTCGGGATGGGGTCTAACAGACACATGGTTGATTTAGCTCTATTAGTCAAGGGGCAACTTTATAAAAGATCCTCCGTTAAGACTTTTGCTCACATGTCTGGGTAAAGTTTGACAACCTATTTTTTTTGTTAGAACAAATCTATAGAAGGAATTTTAGGGGTGTTGTCATCTTGAATTTTTTAGCTGGTGACCACTAGAGGCGCTAGAATATTCAAGTTCTCAATTCAGGCATATGGTCAGTTTTGGTCAACGTGTACAATTTATATGCATAATTGTCCAGATTAAAACATTGTATATCTAAGGAAATAGATAAAACAATACTAAAAAAGCCTTTATGAATCATATTGTAATATTTTAGCCAATATTGGATACAAAATATCACTTTTTTATAGACGTTTTTGACACAGGATTTCATAGAAAATGTGTTTCACTAAAAAAAGAAAAAAAGATGCTTATTATGTGTGTGTTAAAAACGCCTATAAAAAAGTCATATTTTTTAACCAATATTGGACAAAATATAGCAATACAATTAAAAAAAATGTTTTTCAATTGATGTTTTATCCATTTCCCTAAATATAAAATCTTGAACATTGAAGATTTTGCATATAAACTGTACATTTGGACCATTATTGTGACCATATGCATGAATTGAGTATTTGAATGTTACAGCGCCTCCAGTGGTCACCAGCAAAACAATCCAAGATGACAACAGCCCTATTATTCCCCCTAGGGGTTCCTTCTAACAAAAAAATAAGGTTGTCAAACTTTACCCAGAAGCGTGAGCATCGTTATAAATCTTAGGGTTTGCCCCCTGACTATAAGTATCACACAAACACCATTATGTTAACACAATGCCAACTGGGAAAGACACAGTGGTATCAGAGAAGCAATAGTTGAGACACATCAATCTAGAAAAGACGTATAAAACCATTTCCAAACTATTCGAACGGTGTGGAAGATTATTCACAAGCGTCAAACATCCAAGATAGCTGATCTACCCACGAGTTTCTTCCATCTCAGGGTCCCCAGGCCTCACTGATCCTTGTTAGATGTTAAAGTCCATGAGAGAAGAAGACTGAACCTGGAAGAGTCTCCACGAGAAAAACCTCTTCTGCCTAAGAATATCATTGAAGCATGACGGAGGTCCACAAACCTGGATCTGAACAAACCAACAACGTCCTCTGGACACATTAGACCAGGGGTCGGCAACCCAAAACGTTTTAGAGCCATATTGGACCAAAAACACAAAAACAAATATGTCTGGAGCCGCAAAAAATGAAAAGTCTTGTATAAGCCTTAGAATGAAGGCAACACATGCTGCATGTTTCTATATTAGTTAGAACTGGGGGAAGATTTTTTTTCATTATGCACTTCGAGAAAAAAGTCAAAATGTTGTGAAAAAAGTCAAAATTTTGTGAAAAAAGTCAAAATTTCGAGAAAAAAGTCGAAATGTTGAGAAAAAAGTCAAAATTTCGTGAAAAAAGTCAAACTTTCGAGAAAAAAGCCGAAATGTTGAAAAAAAAGTAGAAATGTTGAGAAAAAAGTCAAAATTTCGAGAAAAAAGTCAAAATTTCGAGAAAAAAGTCAAAATGTTGAGAAAAAGTCAAGATTTCGTGAAAAAAGTCAAAATGTCGAGAAAAAAGTCAAAATGTTGAGAAAAAAGTCAAAATTTCGAGAAAAAAGTCAAAATTTTGTGAAGAAAGTCAAAATTTCGAGAAAAAAGTCGAAATGTTGAGAAAAAGTCCAAATTTCGTGAAAAAAGTCAAAATTTTGAGAGAAAAGCTGAAATGTTGAAAAAAAAGTAGAAATGTTGAGAAAAAAGTCGAAATGTCGAGAAAAAAGTCAAAATTTCGAGAAAAAAGTCAAAATGTCGAGAAAAAAGTCGAAATGTTGAGAAAAAAGTCGAAATTTCGAGAAAAAAGTCGAAATGTTGAGAAAAAGTCCAAATTTCGTGAAAAAAGTCAAAATTTTGAGAGAAAAGTCGAAATGTTGGGAAAAGGAAAAAAAGAAGAAAAAAGGAAAAAAAGAAGAAAAAAAGGGAAAAAAAGAAGAAAAAAAGAAAAAAACGGAGAAAAAAAAGGTCAAACATTTTTTTAAAAGCTCCAGGAGCCACTAGGGCGGCGCTAAAGAGCCGCATGCGCCTCTGGAGCCACGGGTTGCCGACCCCTGCATTAGACCAACGTGGACATGTTTGGTCTTCATGTCCAGAACAATGTTTGGAGGAAACCAGCAGAACCACCTCAGACCCAGTGTCACTATCTGCCATCATGTAGGTGGTCCATTTCTCTTCCATCCCCGCCTGGTTTGGATCAGAAACCGAACAGGTCCGGTACGAACTGCAACAAACTGTAAGGTCTGCAGGAATAATAATCAGGGCCGACCTTCTCTCCGTCCAGGACCTGTACCGGTCCAGGTCCAGGGTCCCGGCTGGGAACATCTCTGCACGGAGACGGTTCCTCCCCTCAGACCGTCTCTGCTGAACCTCCAGTGGTCACCGAGGGTTTACTGTTCCCACCGTAAATATTGGTTCTGTCTCGTACATAGTGTTCATGTTTTTTTTATTGCTGTGGCTTTTTATCTTTATTTATTTATTTTTATTGCATTTCTTTTATTGAACCTTGAGAGACAAAGTCTCCTGAATCAATTTGTTCATTTGTTTTCGCAAACCTGGCGAATCAATTTGATTCTGAAGTTACAGTACATTGATTCCATCACCTGTGAAGAGGTGTCAATCACCCAGATGCATCATGGTTCCTTGTACCGACGCCTACAGCTCAGCATCTCCTCCACAGGGAGGAATCCAACACACTGACATGTTGGTGTTGTGGACGACGGAGCATTCATGGAGGAAGTCCAGGGACTTCAGGGTGTTCCTTGGATCTGCAGTGACAGGAGGTCTGAGGACCATGATGTTCTGGGTGTTTCATGGGGAGCTGAGAGGACATTGGAATCCCTGCCTGCTTGATGTTTATCTGGAAACCGTTGGGCTGAAACTTGTGTCCACACTGAGACACCATGTCCTTGCATGTTTTTCTGCCCCGATCAGCAGATACGAGTCGTGTTTTGAAGCGAGCAGCTATGGGTCAAGGTCTGATTGGTAATCATTGACAGGGACTGTGGACGGTCCTCCTGAAACTCCCACCAACTGGGAACCTACAAGGTTTCCTGACGTTTGTCCACCGCACGTCCAACACGATCATCACCCCTTCCTCTCCTGCCGTACCGACCTGAACCCCAACAACTGACACAAAACTGTGACGGCCTGAGGGTGAAAACCAGAGACCATCAAGGCTCCGATGTGATGACGGAAAACCGTAGCTGAACTTTGGTGCTGTTGGGTTTTCTTATCCATGAAGATATGATTTTTATGGCGCCTGAGAAAGATTAGAAATGTGCTTAGTAATTAGTAACGAGAGAGACCTGAGCTCTGAGTCTGATTTAGAATCAGAGTCTGTTCAGACCTGAGCTCTGAACCGGGACCCCAGAAACGACGTTCAGCCTCACTGGGACCCGGGTTGGTTGGGAAAGTCAACCCTGTTTGGACCATTTGAAGTCAGTGATCACACCAAGGCCCTGTCCCAATACTCCCACTACTTTTCAGCCCTACCCCTAAATTTTGCGCGTTCCCGTGAGGGTAGTTTCACCTAGGGCAGGGGTCGGCAACCCAAAATGTTGAAAGAGCCATATTGGACCAAAAACACAAAAAACAAATATGTCTGGAGCCGCAAAAAATGAAGGAAACACATGCTCTATGTTTCTATATTAGTTATAACTGGGGGAAGCGTTTTTTTCCATTATGCACTTCGAGAAAAAAGTCGAAATGTCGAGAAAAAAGTCGAAATTTCGAGAAAAAAGTCAAAATGTCAAAGTTAATGTTGAAGTAAAATCTTGAGACAAAAGTCGAAATGTCGAGAAAAAAGTTGAAATGTCGAGAAAAAAGTTGAAATGTCGAGAAAAAAGTCAAAATGTCTAGAAAAAAGTCGAAATATCGAGATTAAAAAGGAAAGGAAAAAATAAGAAAAAAGATAAAAAAAGGAAAAAAGAAGAAAAAAATAGAAAAAAAGAAGAAAGAAAATGAAAAAACAGAAAAAAGAAGAAAAAAAGGACAAAAAAAGGGAAAAAAGGTCAAACATTTTTTAAAAAGCTCCGGGGAGCCACTAGGGTGGCGCTAAAGAGCCGCATGCGGCTCTGGAGCCGCCGGTTGCTGACCCCTGACCTAGGGGGAGTGCTGAAAACGAGGGGTAGTGGGTATGAATCTAGCCTTACAGAGCGAGGGTTTTCAGATGCACCCTAGTTGACCTTGGGCCAGAAAAATTTCCCAGGATGCTTTTCGTCGACCCCTTTCGTCGTCATTTGCGGACTGAAGAAAAAAAAAAACATGGCGGACATTTCTTATTTTTTGGTGAATAAAATCAATATTTTGAGTTAATTTCTGCATAAAAATGCGTTTTGATTACATTTCTAGCGAGAAATATATATTTTACTTTCATAATATTCACTCAGTGAATGAACATAATCACTCGCTTGCCCGTTGTTGCGAAGTCTTTTTCAAACCTCGCCAGAATAAAGGCTGATTATCATCGCCGAAAACATCAGATCAAACTGAGCCCAGGTTGGGGATCTTTTTTTTTTTTAATGTTTTATTTTTATTTTTTTAAATATTTTTATCCCGGTTTTTACCACCCCGTGCTCCTACCTACTGACAGTCCTGGGCATTGCCATCCTCTACCAACCCCGGGATGGCCCTGCACTGAGCTCAGGTCTCCTCCTTAACCTGAGGAGTGAGCAGGCCGCATCTTTTCACCAGACAGGGTGGGGTTTCTCCGGCCGAACGTAGCGCGTGGAAGGATCACGTTATTCCGGCCGGATCCTCCCCACCCCATCTGGCGCCCCGGTTGGCCAGAGGGGGCATGTATAGCCCAGGACTGTTGCATGTTTTTGTGAGGGTAGCTCACGCTAACATACAAACTCCACACAGAAAGATCCTTTCGCCAACCCCACCCATGGTGTGGGCACTGAAGTCATGGGGGAACTAACACGCACTTCAGCACCCACAGCGTCCCCCGGCGGGAATCGAACCCAGGACCTTCTTGCTGTGAGACCGCTGCACTACCAGCTGCGCCACCGTGCCCCTCAGGTTGGGGATCTCAACGGTTACTTTTACGCCTGAAAAAATATTAAAACTTAATAAAGTGGCATATTAACAGCGCTACGGCTGAAATAAAAACAGCTTTTGGCTTTCAGCTTTCGTATTTTAGGGGTGGTGCTGAAAGTAGGAGTAGTGGGAGTATTGGGACAGGCCACTGGGTAGATTTCAAGTGCCCTAAAATCTGTCCCTTCTTTTTTTAGGGGTAGGGGTAGTGAGGGAGGGCTAGTGGTAGAAAGTAGGGGGTGTATTGGGATTGGCCCCAAGAAAAGGTCCTACTTTAGTGACAAAAACACACGCACGCACACACACAAACTGCTGCAGTTATCCTTCCGAGGACCTTCCATTGACCTCTGCTATAGCCTATAACAGGAGAACTGAAGAGTTTCTGAAGAGCACCTGTCCCCTGGTTGTAAGTGGGCGGAGCGAGCAGGCCTGAAAACCAGCTGGAACACTCACACGACACACTTGATGTCAGACTTGACCAGAAGTGTGTTTCCAAACCTATAAAGACACATATCTACACAACTCTCTCTCTCTGAATACGTCCCCTTGTCTGCTGCTCTGATTGGCCATAGGTAGGGATGGGAATTGATAAGATCTTTACAATTCCAATTCCATTTTCCATTCTGCTTAACGATTCGGTTCTTTATCGATTCCCTTATCGATTCTCATTTGGAAAAAAAGGACAACAATGAGGCAAATGTCGTTAATATGATAGGCAGCAAATGTTCACTTAGCAAGTATTTCAAGTTGCCCTGTTGTCTCTTTTTTACTGAAATGTAACCAGACTATTGAACGTTTGTATTGCTTGGGTGCCATGTTTACTATTGACTGCTTACGCAACGTGTGTAATGACATCTTTAGTTCCCACTGGAATTGAAAAGGGAATCGTTTGCAAAATTTGCAAAATATTCCAAGTAATTGAAACACTGGGAACCAGTTCTTGATTCCCATCCTTAAGCTGAGGACACACCAACCCAACGTCGCCCGCTGTCGGCCGACTGCTGTGTCGTCTCGCGTCGCCTGTGTCGGGCTGGGTCGGGCTCAAAAAGAAGCACTTTGACACACCGCAAAGACGACACCCAACGGCAAACTAGCACGTACGTTCTGCGCAGTCTGCGTTTCTGCAGGAGAAACCTGCAGCTCTGTGGAGAATTACCACTGGCTGAAATAAATCATTTAGGAAGATAAATGTTGGTTTCATAGATGAAATCTAACAGTTGCGGCTACGCCTGTTAAGAGATTTGCTCCGAAAATTTCGGGCGTAGGGTACGGCGTAGGGTACGGCGTAGGGTACGGCGTAGGGTACGGCGTAGGGTATGGCGTACGGCGCGCGTCGCCGCGTAACCTACGCCGTTGGTGTAACGCGGAACCATAAATCAGCCTTTATTCCGACGAGGTTGCAACAACGGGGAAAACGAGTGATTATGTACATTCACTGAATGAATATTATGAAAGTAAAATATATATTTCTCGCTAGAAATGTAATCAAAACGCATTTTTATGCAGAAACTAACTCAAAATATTGATTTTATTCACTAAAAAATAAGAAATGTCCGCCATGTTTTTTTTGGATTCAGTCCGCAGATCTGAACAGCCAATCACAGAGTGAGCTGTTTGACCGACGGCCGACGCCGATTCGACATGTCGAATCGGCTGAAAAGCTCCCGACGGGCGGCCGACCTGTGTCGACGTGGGGGACACACCGGGAAAACTAGGCCGACAGACGCACCGACCCTCATCGACGGCCCGACGGCCGACAATCGGCTTGGTGTGTCAGGGCCATTAGCCGTAGCACTAACCGACTGCTTGTTAAGCAGCCGTTGGCCCCGCCCCTTGGACGGGGAGCGACTATGGATGGTTTTCAGACCTCCATCTCTCGAGGGCTCTGACCTCTCAAGATGGGGACGTGCCCATGTGCTCATAGAGCTCCTTGTGGTGCCATAGATCGAGGGAGAGGATGAAGCAGCGGCGTTTGGAGGGAAAAGTGACATTTGCTGCTGGAAACTGAACAAACTGACCTCAAAGACGATGCAAACAACAGATAAGCAAAAACTGACAAATAGAGGACAAGATAAACTCAAAGAGATGCAGAAACCTGAGACTCTTCATCCAGCCTCCTTCATTTTATTTCACTGAACGCTCTGCAGAACTTTACTTGACTTTTCAAATTCCCTCTGACACAATGAGGAGTTCAACGGGCTGCCTGGACTCAGATGAACAGATGACACGTTTCAGACGGAGGTTATAGACGTGGAAAAGCAGACTGAGCGGCTGCTGAGATCCACCAATCAGAGCAGGCCATGGAAGGGGCGTTAAACCAGCAGCCTAGATAGCTCAGATGTTCTTAGGACGACATTTCACGCATTTTATTCACATCTATACTACTACTAACACCTATATAATACTACTAACACCTATATAATACTACTAACACATCTATACTACTACTAACACCTATATAATACTACTAACACCTATATATTACTACTAACACCTATATATTACTAATAACACCTATATAACACTACTAACACCTATATACTACTACTAACACCTATATAATACTACTAACACCTATATACTACTACTTACACCTATATACTACTACTAACACCTATATACTACTACTAACACCTATATACTACTACTTACACCTATATACTACTACTAACACCTATATACTACTACTAACACCTATATACTACTACTAACACCTATATACTACTACTAACACCTATATATTACTACTAACACCTATATACTACTACTAACACCTATATACTACTACTAACACCTATATACTACTACTAACACCTATATACTACTACTTACACCTATATACTACTACTAACACCTATATACTACTACTAACACCTATATACTACTACTAACACCTATATACTACTACTAACACCTATATACTACTACTAACACCTATATATTACTACTAACACCTATATATTACTACTAACACCTATATATTACTACTAACACCTATATACTACTACTAACACCTATATATTACTACTAACACCTATATATTACTACTAACACCTATATACTACTACTAACACATATATATTACTACTAACACATATATATTACTACTAACACCTATATACTACTACTAACACATATATATTACTACTAACACATATATATTACTACTAACACATATATATTACTACTAACACCTATATACTACTACTTACACCTATATAATACTACTAACACCTATATATTACTAATAACACCTATATAATACTACTAACACCTATATAATACTACTAACACCTATATAATACTACTAACACATCTATACTACTACTAACACCTATATACTACTACTAACACCTATATATTACTACTAACACCTATATATTACTAATAACACCTATATAACACTACTAACACCTATATACTACTACTAACACCTATATACTACTACTTACACCTATATACTACTACTAACACCTATATACTACTACTTACACCTATATACTACTACTAACACCTATATACTACTACTAACACCTATATACTACTACTAACACCTATATACTACTACTAACACCTATATATTACTACTAACACCTATATACTACTACTAACACCTATATACTACTACTAACACCTATATACTACTACTAACACCTATATACTACTACTTACACCTATATACTACTACTAACACCTATATACTACTACTAACACCTATATACTACTACTAACACCTATATACTACTACTAACACCTATATACTACTACTAACACCTATATATTACTACTAACACCTATATATTACTACTAACACCTATATATTACTACTAACACCTATATACTACTACTAACACCTATATATTACTACTAACACCTATATATTACTACTAACACCTATATATTACTACTAACACCTATATACTACTACTAACACATATATATTACTACTAACACATATATATTACTACTAACACCTATATACTACTACTAACACATATATATTACTACTAACACATATATATTACTACTAACACATATATATTACTACTAACACCTATATACTACTACTTACACCTATATAATACTACTAACACCTATATATTACTAATAACACCTATATAATACTACTAACACCTATATAATACTACTAACACCTGTATATTACTACTAACAAACACCTATATACTACTACTACTAACACATATATACTAATAACAAACACATCTATACTACTAACAAACACCTATATATTACTACTAACACCTATATACTACTACTAACACCTATATACTACTACTAACACCTATATATTACTACTAACACCAATATACTACTACTAACACCTATATAATACTACTAACACCTATATATTACTACTAACACCTATATAATACTACTAACACCAATATACTACTACTAACACCTATATAATACTACTAACACATATATATTACTACTAACACATATATATTACTACTAACACCTATATAATACTACTAACACCTATATAATACTACTAACACCTATATATTACTAATAACACCTATATAATACTACTAACACCTATATAATACTACTAACACCTGTATATTACTACTAACAAACACCTATATACTACTACTACTAACACATATATACTAATAACAAACACATCTATACTACTAACAAACACCTATATATTACTACTAACACCTATATACTACTACTAACACCTATATACTACTACTAACACCAATATACTACTACTAACACCTATATAATACTACTAACACCTATATATTACTACTAACACCTATATAATACTACTAACACCAATATACTACTACTAACACCTATATAATACTACTAACACCAATATACTACTACTAACACCTATATAATACTACTAACACCTATATATTACTAACACCTATATAATAATACTAACACCAATATACTACTACTAACACCTATATAATACTACTAACACCTATATATTACTAACACCTATATAATAATACTAGCACCAATATACTACTACTAACACCTATATAATACTACTAACAGACCCCTATATATTACTTCTAGCAAACACCCATATACTACTAAAAAACACCTACTGTATATAGTACTAACAAACACCTATATGCTACAAATAACAAACATCTATGTACTACTACTACTAACAAACACCTATATACTACTACTAACAATCATCTGTACTACTACTACTACTAACAAACACTTATATACTACTAATAACAAACACTTATATACTACGAACAAACACATATATACTACTACTAACAAACACCTTTATACTACTAACAATTATTTATAAACTACTACTAACAAACACCTATATACTAATAACAAACATGTATATACTATTACTAACAAACATCTTTTTACTACTACTAACAAACACATATATACTACTGCTAACACTTATATACTACTGCTAACAGACACCTATATACTACTACTAACAAACACTTATATACTACTACTAACAAACACATACTACTACTAACAAACATATATATACTACTGCTAACAGACACTTATATACTACAGCTAACACTTATATACTACTGCTAACAGACACTTATATACTACAGCTAACACTTATATACTACTACTAACAAACACATACTACTACTAACAAACACCTATATACTACTAATAACAAACAGCTATATACTAATAACACTTATATATTACTGCTAACGAACACTTATATACTACGAACAAACACATATATACTACTACTAACAAACACCTTTATACTACTAACAAACACCTATTTACTACTAACAAACACATATATACTACTACTAACACATATTAGCATATGGGTGAAAGGTAATATTTACCTTCTACTCAAAAAGTAAAGGAAAGAAGGAGGAGCAAGGAAGAAAGATGGAAGGAATGAAGGAACAAGGAAAGGAAGGAAGAAAGTGAAGAAGGGACAAGGAAATATTTATTTGTCAGTGTTTATCTCAGGAAACTAAAATGCTCTTAACCATTGTTCAGGCGTGCAGGGGGCAGTCCGGGGTACGGTCGCCACCCGTCCCTGGAAATACGGAATTGTTCCGTAATTGGGAATTAAAAGTTGCGTTCCGTATTGAACCAATACAGACACATATTATGCTCTTATTTATTGATGTCATTTTAAAATATTGCAAAACTTAATCCGTAGTAAATTCAACTTAAGGTGAAACAAATGTATTATTTCCCACTACATTCAAAGTGAGATATTTCAAGCCTTTATTTGTTATAATTTTGGTGATTATGGCTCACAGTTTATGAAAACCCCAAATAAAAAATCTCAAGAAATTAGATTATATTATGAAATCAATAAACAATTCAATCATCAAAATTATAACGAATAAAGGTTTAACACATCTTGCTTTGCCTGTAATGAGACTATGTAATGTACATGTATTAGTTTCACCTTCTAAGTTGAATTATTGTATAAATAAATTAACTTTTACACCATATTCTTCACCTGTAGGCTATATTCTACATCTGGGCTGATGTGGCCGTACGTAGCATAGGAGGCTATTTCAGTTGCTAGTATGGTTGGCTGTCTGTACAGTAATGAAAGTTCAATGCTATTAAAGCCCTTTAAACTTTAAATCAAAGCGTTTTGTTTTTTCATATAAAATAAATACATTTCTATGCAGTTTAGAAGTTTTGGGGATGTCCCATTTTTTGGCGCCTGAGTTGCTGAAATCGGGGTGTCCCTTATTTCTATTTCTGAAAGGTGGCAACCCTAGTTGGGGTTGAAGGACCTTGCTCAGGGGCCCACAGTGGTTCATAGTGAAAATATAAAAATGTTAACATTTGTCATGTTGGAAATGTTTTCATATAAAGTTCATCTCATCCTACTGCTCCATTTTGTTTCAGTACGATCCTGAAATGATCAGCTAAAGTTAGCTCAGCTCGCTTTAGCTAGGCTCGGGCTAGCTCAGCTAGTTTTATCCATAGACATATAAACGTAGACGCCCCATCGAGCGCTGAGCTGTACGTCAACGTCGCCGCCATATTGGATGTTCAAGACTGCGCTGTAAACTAATACAAGTAAATGGACTTATTTTCATAAAGCGCCTTTCTACAAAGAAATGTACGCTTTACGTTTCATTTATTCATTCACACACGCACTAATATACTTGGGAAACAGTTAGGCACCAAATATAATGTATTTAATTTTCTCAGATGGCAAAAATAAGAACTTTATTGATCCCACATAGGAGTAATTCATGTTATATCAGCTATAGAGAACAAGGTAGTGCCGAAAAACAATATATATCCCCCCTCACAAAAATAAGAAAAATAGAGAAACATATTTTCTCATCAACAAAACAAATTTAAAAATTTTCAAATAACAAAATAACATATTTGAACCATTTTTCAGACAATAAAATAACATTTGAACCATTTTTCAGACAACAAAATAACATGTTTTGTTGATGAGAAAATATGCTTCTCTATTTTTCTTATTTTTGTAAGGTGGGATATATATTGTTTTTCGGCACTACCTTGTTCTCTATAGCTGATATAACATGAATTACTCCTATGTGGGATCAATAAAGTTCTTATTTTTGCCATCTGAGAATAAATATATTATATTTGGTGCCTAACTGTTTCCCAAGTATATTAGTGCGTGTGTGAATGAATAAATGAAACGTAAAACGTAAATTTCTTTGTAGAAAGGCGCTTTATGAAAATAAGTCCATTTACTTGTATTAGTTTACAGCGCAGTCTTGAACATCCAATATGGCGGCCACGTTGACGTATCGCAGCAGCAGCAAGAACACTCGATTGGGCGTCTACGTATATATGTCTATGGTTTTATCCAAACTGATGCTAGCTCACTAGCATTGGCTAAACTCAGACTAGCTTTAGCTAAGCTCATGCTACCTCACCTAGCTTTATCTAAACTGAGCCAACTCAGCTAGCGTTGGCTAAGCTCTGTGTTAATAGTGAGCTCAACTTGAACCTGAACTCTTGATTCAGCGGTGTGTCCCGTTCCTGTCCTAACGTGGACCATCTTGAAGGTTCTGCCCCCCCCGGATCAGTGAGTCCAGCAGAACCGGGACCCCAAACGGAGGGTTTTAAAAACGGCTCCCGACCGACTGAACGACTGAACGCGGTTGTTCCAGAGTCCTCGTTGAAGGTTTAGTCTCTGGACCTTCAGTCAGAAAACACACACCGGCCCGTCTGCCGTCACGCCAGGGAGGAAGAGCGACGGAGCGGCCGGGCGACACTCACCACCAACGCTCTCTCTTTCTGCTGCTGGTTTAGTTTTTTTAAATTCAAAATTAAAACTTTAAAGAAGTAAAAAAGTAAAGAACTCACCTGAGCAATTTCAGAGATCACCTCCCTCCGATCAGAGCTGCGTCATTCTGAGCGGCGAGTGTGTGTGTTCACGGGTCATCACGGTGTGTGTGTGTGTGTGTGTGTGTGTGTGTGTGTGTGTGTGTGTGATCACATCATATCAAACTCCAAAGGTTCTCTGTCTGTGTGTTAGCTTTACGAGCTGATGGACGTTAATGTTTAACCTGCTGCTATCTGTGAACACACACATGCAAATACATCTGTGTGTGTGTGTGTGTGTGTGTGTGTGTGTGTGTGTGTGTGTGTGTGTGTGTGTGTGTGTGTGTGTGTGTGTGTGTGTGTGTGTGTGTGTGTGTGTGTGTGTGTGTGTTCCTGCCAGCCTTTGACCCACACTGCGTATGGATCCGAGGTCTCTTCACACTAACACACGTGTGCAGCTCAGGATCATTCATGTGTGTGTTAACGCAACGCCAACAGGGAACGTCATCAGCAGAGTCTCAGAGGAGCATCTGGAGCTGCACATCAGTGTGGGACGGGCAGCATCACAGCGGAGGACAAGTGGGGCTGAAGGTCAAGAAAGGACATCAGAGGCTCCTGAAAAAAGAGTAAAAGTATTTCTGGAAAGAGAAAGGGAATAAACAAGAAAACAAATTAACAAATAAATAAACAATAAAAGTGCGTTTACATGGGAAGTTTAATTCCTCTTTAATTGAGAATTAAAATTAAATCCGATTTAAAATGAGTAAAAATTACCACCTAATTCAGAATGAAAATGGCCATTCCGAATTAGACTTAATTCCGAAGTAAGCGGCTGGTTTATTCCGAATTTTTGAATCCGAATAGAATAATTCCGCGATCATGTATACACTCATTCCTCTTTAAATTAATTCCGGTCTTTCTTTCTGCTCGTTCCCTCGCCCGTCTGTCTCCATGACGCTTATATTCCGCTGGGCTTGTTTTCCAAACAAAGTTTCAAGATGCAGCAGCAGTAAACGGTGGTCAAGAGCAGAGACCATTTATTTAATAAACAGCTTGGAGGACCTGGAAATAATTAAAAGAACAGATAGAAACAGGAAACATTAAAATTGTGATCTTTTCAAAGTTGTAGCGGCTAAGTTAGTTTTTCTTCCGGTAGTTTAACTTCCGGTCCCCCCCCTATCCAATCAGAACCTTCCCAACCCCCAGACCTGGAGATGAATTGGAGAAAGACCATCAAACGTGTTTTCCATGTAAACCTCAATTCAGAATTACTATTTCCATGTAAACTCGAAGGAAAATAATTTAATTCTGAATTATTTAATTTGGAAAAATTAATTCTGAATTAAAAAACATCATGTAACCGTGGCCAATAAGCAAGCCATTGCTTTAAACAAATGGTTGTTTTTTTACTAGAATATGTTTTGAACCACAGCTGAATTTATATGAAGCAACCATTTTTTCTAATGAGGTTAATGGATTGACGGGGGAGGGGGGGGGGGGTTGTTCTGGGGTGTTTATTTAGCATTTTTATGTCCAGTGGTTGGCTAGGAGATTATAGTCTCTAATTTAAGATCACATGACCTATCAGGATGTCACATGACCGCTAATCACTTGTCTCCATCTGGTGGTCAGATGATGAGACCTGGAGGCCGTCAGGACCGGAGAGCAGGACTCGAGTTGGGGGGGGATGAGGGGGGTGGCATCCCCCCTCATCCCCCCCTGAAATAAAAACGGTCCAAATCATCCCCCCTGTAAAACTGTCATCCCTCCTTTCCATCCCTTATGTCATTTCATCAATGAATGTGGTTTTACTGCTATTTCAACATTTAAGGTCATCACTAGAAAAATAACACCAGAAAAATAACTTTTTGGACCATTTTCACCTGTTTCAAGTAAATTTTCACTTGACACAAGATTTATCTTGTCAGCTGGCAAAAAAATCTTGTTCCACTGGCAGATTTTTCTACTTATTTTAAGTGAAAATCTACTTGAAACAGGTGAAAATTGTTGTTTTTTCCAGTGATGAGTCTTGTTTTAAGTGTAATGAGATTTTTTTACTAAAATGAGACATTTTAACTAAAAATAAGACAAATATTCTTGTTAAGATTTTGAGTTTTTGCAGTGATCCATTTTACTTATCCTGTGAAGGACAGAATCATATTGATAAGTTCAGAAAAGTGTTTTTTATTGTTGTGTTTTGATGTATTTGATGTAAGCCCAGTGGATATTTAAAGCTTACAGAAGGCTGCATTTAACTGCTGCTATGTCATTCCTGCAGTATTTCTGCAGCTGTTTTGGTCACTGCTATTTGTAATATATTATATTATTTGTAATCAGCACAAATGATCTGTCCCCATATGATAAAATCCACCATCCCCCCTGATTTATTTTTACAACTCGAGTACTGCCGGAGACGATGTTCTGATTCTCTTCCTGGGGTCTGATGGAGCTCATTTCTAAATCTAAATCAGCCGCTAAACCTAATGTTTATCCTGAAACCAGGAGAAACCAGAACCGGAACGACTCAGAAACATCTCAGACAGCTTCAGAGTTAATGAGCTGAAACTAATTGATCCGGTTTGAATGTGTTGATTATTATTTCCTTTTATCACCGGTGGGACGGGTTTTATCTGCAGCTCAGGTGTCGACCTTTAGAGCGTGCAGCTCATCAGCCTGGCAGGTAGATAACGCCGCTGCACCGGCTCCGAACACACACTTGCTCCCAGGCTTCAGAAGCTCCTCACTCTGCAGGTGAGTACCGACCGATCCGGTTTCCAGCAGGACCACGTGGTCTAGAGACATGGGCTGCATGTGGGCCGGTCCCCTGCTGCCAGACTGGTTCCAGGTGGTTCCAGGTGGTTCCAGGTGGCCCCTGGGGGACGCAGATAAAAACCACGTCTTGAGTCCTTGTAGCTCCTCAGATGGAACAGACGTTGGTAGAAACGGCCGGTTTGGAAACTGAGTTCAATGTTGCATGAACTTCCTCCACCGACCACCGGGGTCTGGATCCAGACCTGCAGTTCCTCTACTGTCCACTGGGGTCTGGATCCAGACCTGCAGTTCCTCTACTGACCACTAGGGTCAGTGGATCCAGACCCTAGTGGACAGTAGAGGAACTGCAGGTCTGGATCCAGAAGTGAGTTCATGGTGGTCTTCAGGGACCAGGGTTTATGGCATCTAATGGCGCTTTTATACTAGAACCTACTCAGCGCGACTCGTCTCGCCTCCACTCGCCTGAAGTAGGCGAGTTGGAGCGAAGCTGCTGTGACGTATTTGATTGTGTATCTAAACCAGGGGTTGGCAACCCAAAATGTTGAAAGAGCAATATTGGACCAAAAACACAAAAATCTAACAAAAAATGAAAAGTCTTGTATAAGCCTTAGAATGAAGGCAACACATGCTGCATGTATTTATATTATTTAGAACTGGGGGAAGATTTTTTTTTCATTATGCACTTCGAGAAAAAAGTCGAAATGTCGAGAAAAAAGTCAAAATTTTGTGAAAAAAGTCAAAATTTCGAGAAAAAAGATGAAATGTTGAAAAAAAAGTCGAAATGTCGAGAAAAAAGTCAAAATTTCGAGAAAAAAGCCGAAATGTTGAAAAAACAGTAGAAATGTTGAGAAAAAAGTCGAAATGTCGAGAAAAAAGTAGAAATGTTGAGAAAAGAGTCGAAATGTTGAGAAAAAAGTCAAAATTTCGTGAAAAAAGCCAAATTTTGAGAAAAAAGTTGAAATGTCGAGAAAAGGAAAAAAAGAAGAAAAAATAAGAAAAAACGGGAAAAAAGAAGAAAAAAAAGAGGAAAAAAAGGGGAAAAAAAGAAAAAAAAAAAGGTCAAACATTTTTGAAAAAGCTCCAGGAGCCACTAGGGCGGCGCTAAAGAGGCTCTGGAGCCGCGGGTTGCCGACCCCTGCTCTAAACGAAGAAGACAACACTAAAGATGTAGAACCTGGAGGAGATGATAAACAGGACTGTCTCAGAAAATTAGAATATTGTGATTTTCTGTAATGCAATTACAAAAACAAAAATGTCCTACATTCTGGATTCATTACAAATCAACTGAAATATTACAAGCCTTTTATTATTTTAATATTGCTGATCATGGCTTACAGCTTAAGAAAACTCAAATATCTTATCTCAAAACATTTGAATATTCTGGGAATCTTAATCTTAAACTGTAAGCCATAATCAGCAATATTAAAATAATAAAAGGCTTGCAATATTTCAGTTGATTTGTAATAAATCCAGAATGTATGACATTTTTGTCTTTTTAAATGCATTTCAGAAAATAAAGAACTTTATCACAATATTCTAATTTTCTGAGACAGTCCTGTATGTGCTGCTGGGTCTGTGGCTTGTGCTCGATATCAAGTTAAAAAAATAAGAGTGAAAGAAGCTTCAAGCGGCAACGCTTTTTTTTTTTTTGTTTGTCTCGGCGCTGCTGAAAAGTGCGTTGGTAGCTGAGCAGCTATGACGAGACAGAGCTCCTGGTGGATCTGGTCGTTCCTTATCGCCCGTCTAGATCTTTTTAATTCTCTCCTCAGCACCAGGTTTATGAACATCTGCACCTCAGAGTTGGATCACCAAACAGACTTCTGCTGCCGTTGCTGGTCAACATAAACGTAGACTTAAAACTCATCTCTTTGGTCTGGCTTTTATGTAGCATCAAATTTTATAGTTTTATTCTGTTTAACATTTTTTAAAGGTATTTGTTTTATTTATTTATCTATTTCTTGTAATGTTTTTATTATTATATTTTATTGTTGTGTACTGATTATTTTTTAGCCTTAATCCTTGAACTTTTATCATTATTTCATTTTAATTAACTATATTGTATGTCAGTGTGCATTGGTCTCCCAGTTTTTATTTTTTTTGTTTTTATTACGCTTATTTTTCAGTCAAAATGTCAAAGCACTTTGTATTTCATGTACCTGGATGAAAGGTGCTATATAAATAAAAGTTGATTGATTGATTGAAATAAAATGAAGAAGCTGCGAGTCACTCTTGCGCTGATTTCCGCTTCCTGACTCAAACGTCTGACTCCAACCCCCCGACCAATCGGTGGCCTGTAGTGTGATGACATCAGATCCAGGGCCGACTCTGGGCCGACTCTTAGAACCTCGGCAGAATAGATACAGAAAACGTATCTACTCCACCCGCCTCGACGCTGAGTAGGTACTAGTGTAAAAGCGCCATAAGAACCAGCATCTTGACTTTGACCCCCGACCCGGGAAGGAAGCTCTAACACAGGGATGTCAAATGTGCGGCCCGAGAGAAGTTTCCAACGCAAAAAAAACGAAATTTTAATTTACTAAAAAGGAAGGCATAAATAATTTCCATGAATCGCAGCATTTCCGATAATATATTTCTTCTACAAATCCATCATTATTCCACAAATAGAGCAGTTTTCAACATTTTTTTAGTTTTCTAGAATGCATTTGCCGATTTTATTTCTTTGTAGACGGTCGTTTATTTTTATTAACTGACTACTATTATATATTTTTGCAGGAAAAATATCACTGCTAAAAAGATGATAGAAGATATTTATTTGGAGAATTTCAGTTTTGAATACGAGGATAGTGACAAAGTAAAGCAGTTAAAAGAGAAGTGCTGACTTTTTCGGCACACTGGCGTAAATATCCACGCCAATTTTTAAAAATAAATACACTTAATTGTACTGGAAAAATCTCTAAATCACAAAGAAACTTTCTCGGATGTAATAAAAAAGATTTTGCTTTTAATTAAATTTCCTATAAAAAAGCGAAATATAAAAAAAACATATTTGTTTCTGTTTATCTTTGTAAAATGATATTAAAAGTATCTTACATAATTTGAAAAAAAACGAGAAATTTCAAGAAAAGATCCTGAATAAATATATTTTACATAATTAGAGTGTAAACAAAGTGCATATTTCCTTTAAAATTAACTAAACTGATATTGGATTAGATAACAATAGTAAAAAAAAAAAGAATTAGAAAAAACATTTTCGCACCGTTTTTGTTATTTTGAGCGTGCGGCTCGCGAGAAAAAAATTGGTCAAATCCGGACCGCCAAGCAAAATGAGTTTGACACCCCTGCTCTGACAGAACATTCTTCCTTGGATGATATTCAGTCTCGTGATGTTGTAAAGTGTAGAAACGGACTAATGGAGAATCTCAGAGGGAAATGTTGTCTTTCCATGGTAGTAGATTTAAATTACTTGATTAAATATTGATTAAAAAGTGGTTCTGGGAACCAAGTGATGAGAGTCGTCTCTCTGAAGTTAACATGACTTTTACAATCTCATGTACTTTCATATCTGATCTGTTTAATCTCGGTTCTTATCTCTGCCGTTAGAGCTGGAAGACTCGGTAGAAACGAGCCTCTTTCCCGGTTCTGATATCAGACCTGCGGTTTCTACAGATCATTTAAAATAAATAGTCATAAATAAAGTCATAAAATAACATGCTAAAAGGAGGAAGCTGTAAACTCTGGTTTAACCTAAGGTTAAGTTTGTGTTAGAAGAATCAGAATCAGAATCAGAAAAAGGTTTATTGGCAAGTTTGTTAAACACACACAAGGAATTTGTTGTGGTGATTGGTGCATTTTTACCAAAGTGCTCTACAATCCTATAAAATGCACAATTTAAGACATAAAGTCAATAAAAGACTGTAAAATATTCAAAAAAGTACAAATAACAACAGAAGGATTCGGTGCAGTAATCTAATCAGCTTGGAAGTGAGATAAGACTTCACCTTCGTTATCAATCTTAGATGAAAAATGATTGACTTATCAACTAAACGTATCTTTTTATTCAACTTAAGACCTTGAAAAGCTGCGTCTGGATACGCGGAGCTAGGAAACACTAAAGTAATTACAGAGCAGGTTATAATTCAGACGTAGTTGATCCAGATTTTAAGGTCACGGAGATAAAAAGTAAAGGTTGCAATGGGTCTGATAAGGTCAAATAAACCTGGATATCATCTGCAAAACAACAACAGAGAAGGTTGTGTTCCTTAAGGACGGACCATGATTTGCACTTTTGTGTTTTTGAGCCAGTGATCTGTGGGATCAATAAAGTTTGATCTAATCTAATCTAATGATCCCGTCCAACGCCATCTGAAACGAGGACGGACAGACAGATATGAGCCAAGGGATTGTACACATTACTTGTGCTTTATGACCCCAAATTATGGAAAAATGCATGGTTTTATATCCTTTCACTTGATGAGGAACATAAAATCCCCCCACAGGCGTCATGGATGTGAACTGTAACCATGGAGACCAAAACTGTTTGTGTACCAGACTGGACACAAACAGTCCAACCCTGGTGGTCAGTAGAGGAAATACAGGTCTGGATCTGGACCCTAGTGGTCAGCAGTGGTGTAAAGTAACGAAGTACAAGTACTTCGTTATTGTACTTAAGTAAGATTTTTGAGAATTTGTACTTTTATTGATACTTTCATTTTTCTGTACTTTTACTTTTACTTCATTACATTTTCAAGGAAAAAATTGTACTTTTAATCCGCTATATTTAAAATTGGACACGTCGTTACTCGCTACAAATTAAAGTCTTACATTAAATGAAAATGTAGGCTATTGCCGTGAGAACAGCACAGCGGGGGCTGATTTATGGTTCCGCATTACACCGGCGCAGAGCTACGGCGTAGTAGTCAAGGGGCAACTTTATAAAAGATCCTCCGTTAAGACTTTTGCTCACATGTCTGGGTAAAGTTTGACAACCTATAGACAAATCTATAGAAGGAATTTTAGGAGTGTTGTCATCTTGAATGTTTTAGCTGGTGACCACTAGAGGCGCTAGAATATTCAAGTTCTCAATTCAGGCATATGGTCAGTTTTGGTCAACGTGTACAATTTGTATGCATAATTGTCAAGATTAAAACATTGTGTATCTAAGGAAATAGATAAAACAATACTAAAAAAGCCTTTATGAATCATATTGTAATATTTTAGCCAATATTGGATACAAAATATCACTTTTTTATAGACGTTTTTGACACAGGATTTCATAGAAAATGTGTTTCACTGCAAAAGAAAAAAGATGGTTATTATGTGTGTGTTAAAAACGCCTATAAAAAAAGTAATATCTTGTAACCAATATTGGACAAAATATAGCAATACAATTTAAAAAAAAAAAAAAGTTTTTCAATTGATGTTTTATCCATTTCCCTAAATATAAAATCTTGAACATTGAAGATTTTGCATATAAACTGTACATTTGGACCATTATTGTGACCATATGCATGAATTGAGTATTGGAATGTTACAGCACCTCCAGTGGTCACCAGCAAAACAATCCAAGATGACAACACCCCTATTATTCCTCCTAGGGGTTCCTTCTAACAAAAAAATAAGGTTGTCAAACTTTACCCAGAAGCGTGAGCAGAGTTATCACTCTTAGGGTTTGCCCCCTGACTATAGGGTTCGCGGCGACGCAGACCCTACGCCGTAGCCTGCGGCGTAGGGTCCGCGTCGATTTAACGCGGAACCATAAGGCGGACGGGAAGGAAGGGGGGTGCGTGAATTGCCCGTGATTGCCCGGCGGCGGCTCCGTGACGAGACACCGGGGGCGGACGGGGAGTCTCGGCGTCCCCGAGAAGGAGACGCATCTCCCGGGGGAGTTGCGCTGCAGAGGCGGGCTGGAAAGGCTGGAGGAACCGCCGTCGCATCGAGGACCGATGAAGACTGGAGCCTGAATTATCGGTCCGCGTTAAATCGACGCGTACCCTATGCCGTAAGGTACGGCGTAGGGTGTAACGCGGAACCATAAATCAGCCTTGAGCGGCAGCCGACGAAATTAAAATGGTGTAATGGAAACAAACGCTAAAGGGGTCAGAATAATATCACCATTATTTAGAGTTGTAAGCAAATTCTTGGATTCTTCATTTCTTTGCAATCCTTTTGAAAATAATTTTGTACTTTGAATTTTGTACTTTGTACTTTGTACTTTTTACTTTTGTACTTAAGTACATTTTACACCATGTACTTTTGGTACTTTATTATATTTAATTTGAGGTACTTTTATACTTTTACTTAAGTAATTTTCTAAATGGGTACTTTTTACTTTTCCTTAAGTAATTTTCAAGCAGAAAATTTGTACTTTTACTTAAGTACAATATTTTTGTACTTTTTCCACCTCTGGTGGTCAATTCAATTCAATTCAATTTTATTTATATAGCGTCTAATACAACAGAGTTGTCTCTAGACGCTTTACAGAGACCCATACCCAGAACATGACCCCCGAGCAGTTATTACATAAACAATGGCAGGTAAAAACTCCCCTAGTGGGAGAAAAACCTTAAGCCAAACAGTGGCAAGGAAAAACTCCCCTTTAGGAGGGAAGAAACCTTGAGCAGGACCAGGCTCATCAGGGGGGACCCTCCTGCCGAGGGCCAGACTGGTGGGTCAGGGACGGCAACAGCACAGCAGGCAGGTGGAAGCAGCAACGGGATGACCGGGGGTGGGGACCGCAGGCCAGCACACAGCTCCCGAAGCTCCGGCCCAATCAGCAAGTCCCAGGTTGGGGTGCAGGGTCAGGGAAAGACTTGTGCTCCGTAATGCAAGCTACAAGCCACCCACGACCACCTGCAGGTTCCGGTGTCCGGCAAAGGATGCTGCAACATGGACAAAAGAGAGAAAAGGGAGGAGAAGGGGGGGCCAGCACAAGAAACTACAGGAGCGACTCTGACACACTAAAGTTTACACTACCTAGAGATTTACCAACACCAGCTAGAGGTTTACTAAACACTAACTATAGGCTTTACTAAACAGAAAGGTTTTAAGTTTAGTTTTAAAGGTGGAGGTGGAGTCAGCCTCCTTAACCCAGATTGGAAGTTGGTTCCAAAGTAATGGTGCCTGATAGCAGAACGCCCGCCCTCCAAATCTACATTTAGATACTCTAGGAACTACGAGTAAACCTGCACTCTGAGAACGGAGAGCTCTGACAGGAACATAAGGCACTATCAGGTCTTGCAAATAATGCGGAGCTAAGCCGTTTTGGGCTTTATACGCAAGTAATAAAATTTTAAATTGGATTCTGAATTTTACGGGTAACCAATGGAGCGACGCTAACACTGGAGAGACGTGGTCTCTCCTGCTAATTCCTGTCAGTACTCGTGCTGCTGCATTTTGGATCAGCTGGAGCCTATTCAGCAAATTACTTGGACATCCTGCTAACAACACATTACAGTAATCTAGTCTAGAAGATACAAACGCATGAACTAGTTTTTCTGCATCACTCTGTGAGAGGATTTTCCTAATCTTTGCAATATTACGGAGATGGAAAAAGGCTATTTTACAAACCTGATTGACATATGGTTTAAACGACAAATCCTGATCGAAAATAACACCAAGATTTCTCACAGTTGCACTGGAAGCCATCGCAACACCATCTAATCCCTTCCTAAGATGCTCTGGACCAAGAATGATAACCTCTGTTTTATCTGAATTTAGAAGCAGGAAATTTCTGGACATCCAGTCCTTGATGTCCCTAAGACATCAGTGGAGGAACTGCGGGTCTGGATCGTTACTTACTTCTCTACTTTTGAGAACCATGTATGCCAGAACCAGAACCAGAACCGGATCCCCAGATTGATGCAGAGAATGCAGAGTGTAGCGACCGGATCCTTCATCTCATCAGCACCGTTCCCACTTAAACAGAATGCATTTCCACCAACCAGCAGAGAAGTGAACACATCGTACACATCACCATAGCAACCAGCCACTACATGCTACCAACACTAGCCTGTTAGCGGTTTAAGGCTAAAGCTTGAGTTATGGTTCTAAAGGCAAAACGACGCCGTGCCTACGGCGTGTGGTACGCGCAGTACTCGAGTTGTAAAAAAACATCAGAGGGGATGGTGGATTTTATCATATGGGGACAGATAATTTGTGCTGATTACAAATAATATAATATATTACAAATAATAGCAGTGACCAAAACACCTGCAGAAATACTGCAGGAATGACATAGCAGCAGTTAAATGCAGCCTTCTGTAAGCTTTAAATATCCACTGGGCTTACATCAAATACATCAAAACACAACAATAAAAAACACTTTTCTGAACTTATCAATATGACTCTGTCCCTCACAGGATAAGTAACATGGATCACTGCAAAAACTCACAATCTTAACAAGAATATTTGTCTTATTTCTAGTTAAAATGTCTCATTTTAGTAAAAAAAAATCTCATTACACTTAAAACAAGACTCATCACTGGAAAAAACAACAATTTTCACCTGTTTCAAGTAGATTTTCACTTGAAATAAGTAGAAAAATCTGCCAGTGCAACAAGATTTTTTTGCTTGTATAAGAAGATAAATCTTGTCCCACTGGCAGATTTTTCTACTTATTTCAAGTAAAAATTTACCTGAAACAGGTGAAAATTGTCACATTTTTCTGGTGTTATTTTTCTGGTGATGACTCTAAAGGTTCAAATAGCAGTAAAACCACATTCATTGATGAAATGACATAAGGGATGGAAAGGGGGGATGTCAGTTTTACTGGGGGATGATTTTGACCGTTTTTATTTCAGGGGGGGAAGCCATCCACCCTCAACTCCAGTACTGGGTATGCGTCGACGCAGACCACACGCCGTCACTGACGTCACCTCCCGAAAATTGCAACCACACGCAGATAGAGAGGGCTGTGATTGGTTCGCTTGGTAGCAACGCATTTCCGGTTTCCGGTTTGAAGCAGTCGTGAACTTTCAGCGCTCTTTTCTTCGTGTATGTGTGATTTTTTTCGTTTTGTTTTTTTGCACAATAGTTGTCCTTATCTCTTTGATTCACTGTGACCGGAAAAAGTCGGATAAACCATTCAGGAAAAGATGGCGAATTAGCGGTCACGGGGGGTACTGCACCGCGGAGAAATGGAGTGACGGAGAAGTCTGAAGGTTCACGACGGCGTCACGGCGACGGCGTGTGCTCTGCGTTGGGTTCACTGGGCAGAACCATAATCCAGGCTTAAGACTTAACTTATTGTATTCTGATTCAGTCTGGTCTCTGGTGGAAAACTGGTCCAGATTCATGGAATCAGCAGACTGATTCTGGATCCGTTTGGGGTCGTTTCCATTACTCTCAGGTGGACTACTGAGATCTCTGATTGGACCGTAGCTGGATTCATGGCTCCTGATTCTATTGGCCGTTAAGGTTTCATAGAGGTGTCAATCATCCAGATCTATCAATTAGACCCTCCAGGAATCTGCGATTCCGTGATCGCGGAATTTTTCGCGGATTTCACGGCTGTCCGTGGATTTACAGACCTTCCGTGGATTTCAATGTCTGGTGCAGAAAAATCACTTTTACTGGGGTTAATATTGCATATGTCCGCGCTGAATATGCGAATTATGCGGGGCTCGCTTGATTTCACCGCCGCACATTTTCGCAACTTCCTGCATATTTCGCATATTCTGCAACTTTCCGCATATTCCACGACTTCCCGCATATTCCGCAATTTCACCGCATAAAAGCACATAAAAAACCTGCACATTTAATCGCAGAATCAATGATTTTAGCCCGCAGAATCAAGGATTTTAGCCCGCAGAATCAATGATTTTAGCCCGCAGAATCAAGGATTTAAGCCCGCAGAATCAAGGATTTTTGCCCGCAGAATCAAGGATTTTAGCCCGCAGAAACAATGATTTTAGTCCGCAGAATCAATGATTTTAGCCCGCAGAATCAAGGATTTTAGCCCGCAGAATCAAGGATTTTAGCCCGCAGAATCAAGGATTTTAGCCCGCAGAATCAAGGATTTTAGCCCGCAGAATCAATGATTTTAGCCTGCAGAATCAAGGATTTTAGCCCGCAGAATCAATGATTTTAGCCTGCAGAATCAAGGATTTTAGCCCGCAGAATCAAGGATTTTAGCCCGCAGAATCAATGATTTTAGCCCGCAGAATCAATGATTTTAGCCCGCAGAATCAAGGATTTTAGCCCGCAGAATCAAGGATTTTAGCCCGCAGAATCAAGGATTTTAGCCCGCAGAATCAAGGATTTTAGCCCGCAGAATCAAGGATTTTAGCCCGCAGAATCAAGGATTTTAGCCCGCAGAATCAAGGATTTTTGCCCGCAGAATCAAGGATTTTTGCCCGCAGAATCAAGGATTTTAGCCCGCAGAATCAAGGATTTTAGCCCGCAGAATCAAGGATTTTTGCCCGCGTTTTTCTGGAGGGTCTAATCAAAGTGTTCCAAGATATAGATTTTTGTAGTTCAGTGTCTGAAAACCTCTCAACGGCTCATGTGTGAGTCCATGTAAATCCATGTAAATATTCTTCTCCAACCTCTAAAACAGGTTGTGTTGTGGCCGACAGGCAGCATGGCGTCCAGGAGCTGCTGCATCCAGGCGACGCTGGCCGTCCTCCTCGTTGCCATGACGGCCATCTGTGTGGCGCTGTTCACAGTGTTGGACGGCAGGACCGAACCGGCAGGTGAGACCACGCCCACCCCTAACCCCCACATCATAGACATATATACGTACACGCCTCATAGACTGACGCTGCCTATTGGAGCTGACGTTCAGCGCGGCCGCCATCTTGGATGGGTCTCCAATTCGCCCCCAGTGCATTTATTTTTACTGAGGAAGGTTTTATCCCCGACTACAATCATCCATAACTCCCCGAATTTCTACCCGATTTTCACACGGTTTGGTTTGTTACAAACGGCAGAGATTTAGTTATGATACAGGACGCTGTCACACATTAAAAGTACTTTTATACTGAAAGACTTTGTATTATGCTCTTTAACAAAGACATATGGTATGGCATATTGATAAATGTATAAATTAATTAATTTTATATTTTAATAAAGAAACAAGTTTGAGTGTTCATTTGAATTTATTTGAAGGGGAGAGGAGTGTGTTGTTGTATTTATTTATTTATATTTATTTATTTTTTCATTCTTTCTTATTAATATTATTTATTTATTTTTATTTAATTATTGTTTTGAAAAGTTAAAAAAGGGCAAAATATGAATATTTCTATTGTTATTGTAAATCTTTTTTTTTCTCTTATTGCCCTCAATAAATATATCTATAAAAATAAATCCAGGTAATTCCAGGGTGTTATACTACCCTGTTAGGCTTGAACTGGGGCTGGGGAGCTAAAACCATTGAAAAAGAACAGCTTCTTGCATGTGCTGGCTCTAACTGTAACTCTGTAACTCCAGTGTAGTTAATTTAGAGTGAGGAGACCCATCCAATATGGCGGCGACACTGGATTACATTCCAGCATGTCATGAGGCGTCTACGTATATATGTCTATGCCCCACCTGATGATGGTCCCTGATGACCACGCCCACCCCTAACCCTAGGGTTGCCACCTTTCAGAAATAGAAATAAGGGACGCCCTGATTTCAGCAGCGCAGGAGCCAAAAAAAAAGCCCCAAAACTTCTAAAATGCATAAAAATGTGTTTATTTTATATGAAAAACAAAATGCTTTGATTTAAAGTTTAAAGTGCTTTAATAGCATTAAACTTTCATGACTGTAGAGACAGACAACCATACTAGCAACTGAAATAGCTTCCTATGCTGTGTATGTCCACATCAGCCCAGATGTATAATATAGCCTACAGGTGAAGAATATGGTGTAAAAGTTAATTTATTTCAATAATTCAACTAGAATATGGTGTAAAAGTTAATTTATTTCAATAATTCAACTAGAATATGGTGTAAAAGTTAATTTATTTCAATAATTCAACTAGAATATGGTGTAAAAGTTAATTTATTTCAATAATTCAACTAGAATATGGTGTAAAAGTTAACTTATTTCAATAATTCAACTAGAATATGGTGTAAAAGTTAATTTATTTCAATAATTCAACTAGAATATGGTGTAAAAGTTAATTTATTTCAATAATCCAACTAGAATATGGTGTAAAAGTTAATTTATTTCAATAATTCAACTAGAATATGGTGTAAAAGTTAACTTATTTCAATAATTCAACTAGAATATGGTGTAAAAGTTAATTTATTTCAATAATTCAACTAGAATATGGTGTAAAAGTTAATTTATTTCAATAATTCAACTAGAATATGGTGTAAAAGTTAATTTATTTCAATAATTCAACTAGAATATGGTGTAAAAGTTAATTTATTTCAATAATTCAACTAGAATATGGTGTAAAAGTTAATTTATTTCAATAATTCAACTAGAATATGGTGTAAAAGTTAATTTATTTCAATAATTCAACTAGAATATGGTGTAAAAGTTAATTTATTTCAATAATTCAACTAGAATATGGTGTAAAAGTTAATTTATTTCAATAATTCAACTAGAATATGGTGTAAAAGTTAATTTATTTCAATAATTCAACTAGAATATGGTGTAAAAGTTAATTTATTTCAATAATTCAACTAGAATATGGTGTAAAAGTTAATTTATTTCAATAATTCAACTAGAATATGGTGTAAAAGTTAATTTATTTCAATAATTCAACTAGAATATGGTGTAAAAGTTAACTT
>NC_084605.1:6103749-6133749 GCF_033807715.1 Cololabis saira | reverse complement strand
CCCACTGTGGGCCGGCCGGATACTTCCAGTACACCCTGTTCATGATCACCAGTAAAGGCTACATCAAGGCGTCCATGGAGCCGCTGGTCAACGGCATCGTCAAGGTCAGTTGGTCCTCCAGATAGATAGATATGTTTTATTGTCTCCATGGGGAGATTTGTTTGCAGCAAAAGACACACATGGCAATTTGACAAACATAGTATAAAAGCAGGAACACAGAACAGTTAAGCCGGGCAGACACTGTGCGATTGTCGGCTGTTTTGAATCGATTTTCCAGTCGTGCGGCTATTTTTTGGATCGGGCCGGATTTCGACCCAATCGTTGGTCGTGCCTCGTGCAGTAAACGTGGGGTAACGACGAGAGATTAACACCTCACGACGAGAGAGTAACACCTCACGACGAGAGATTAACACCTCACGACGAGAGATTAACACCTCACGACGAGAGATTAACACCTCACGACGAGAGATTAACACCTCACGACGAGAGATTAACACCTCACGACGAGAGATTAACACCTCACGACGAGCTCCCGATCCCGAATCGTGAGGTCGCAAGAAAATCAAGCGTATTTGAAATCCTGGTCGCTCCTCGTGAAGGAATCGCACAGTTGAAGCAGCTACGACCCGATTTGCCTCATCCTTTCACAGAGAGCATGTACAATCTCTGATGTCACGTCAAAAACTATTATTTGTGGTTTAAAGTGTTTCAAATTCACATTACAAATCATGTTTTAATAGCAGAAAAAAAAGACTGCATTTCCCACATCTGCCCAGACAATTCCTTGTCCAATCACGACGTTGTCTAATCTTTTTTCATTTATCGCCACACAGAATGGAACAAATTGCTAACGCAGAACCATAATTCAGGCTTAAGGCAGCGCGTTTGTTTTTGCTGAGCATCTTTGGTGTCTCCCACTTCGGGGTTCCTCCTCTTCCACTTCTTTTTGACGTTGCAGTTCCAGTAACAGAAGTCCGACGTGAGGATTATGAACGTATAGTGTGAGAGGACGGGTCGCCGTTGATAAAAAATGAATTTTGCTTCCTGAAATCAATGGTCATTTCCTTTGTCATTAAGGTTTACTAAGCGAACGGCGCTAACGCAGCTCAAACAGCAGGTGTATCCGCCCCTTTAATCTGATTGGTTTAGAGTAAATCGCCCCCCACGTGGGGTGCGCTCTTATGATTGACTGAAACAAAGGAAGACACCTGATTGGTTGCAGATCCTTCCGTGTTAAAAAAAACCTATTTGTGGATCGAGTCACGTCAGGGGAGTCTCAAAAGTCACACGCAAATGCAGCACAGCTCACAGACAAAAAAACGTTTGTAAATCAGGTTATATTTGTGTGTGCATCAAAAATACATTTGTATATCTTGTGCTACGCACGTGTGAATTTTTCCGTGCATTTTTGAAACTTGTCCTGTGCATTTGCGGATCGGTGTGTGCATTTGTGAAACTTGTCCTGTGCATTTGTGAAACGGTGTGTGCTCCATAAAGAACTTGCCCACTCCTCTCCATCATGCAGGAAGCTCACTAATGCAGTATCACCAGCGTATTTAATAAAGTGTCTGTTGGAGAAAGTGCTTGTGCAGGAGTTTGTGTACAGAATAAATAACAGTGGGGATAAAACATATATAAAATATATATATATATATATTAATATATAATATATAATATATAGGGGCAGCACGGTGGCTTAGTGGTTAGCACTGTTGCCTCACAGCAAGAAGGTCCCCGGTTGGACTCCCAGGCCCGGCAGGGGCCTTTCTGTGTGGAGTTTGCATGTTCTCCCCGTGCTTGCGTGGGTTTTCTCCGGGTACTCCGGCTTCCTCCCACAGTCCAAAAACATGCATGCTAGGTTAATTGATGATTCTAAATTGCCCGTAGGTGAGAGCGTGAGTGTGATTGTGAGCATGGTTTGTGTGTCTATATGTGGCCCTGTGATAGACTGGTGACCTGTCCAGGGTGTAACTCCTGCCTCTCACCTAAAATGAGCTGGGATAGGCTCCAGCAGACCCCCGTGACCCCGCAAGGGATAAAGCGGGTAAGATAATGGATGGATGGATGGATATAATATATATAATAAGAGACAAAAAGAGGACGATTGACTACAACAAAGAAAAGTGGTTTTGGGGATTTGTACTTAGAATAGAATAGAATAGAATAGAATAGAATATTGTCAATATACATGGGTACAGCGACATTAAAAGCAGCATCACCTCTCATCACTTCAGGTGTAAAACTTGATTTAAACATTAAATAAGATTGAATTTAACTTAACAATTAAATGTCAAATATTTGTTTGTTATGCATTGATTTTTTAACAATACTCAACTCAACTTTATTTATAAAGCGCTTTAAAACAACCACAGCTGATACAAAGTGCTATACATAAGAGGACAAACAATCAACAGCAAAAGACAATAAAAACAATTAAATAAACTAATAAAATTACATAAAACCACTAGAAACAGGGCGAGGTCTCATACTGGGTTAAAAGCCAATGAGTAAAAGTGGGTTTTGAGGTGGGTTTTAAAAGCAGACAGTATATATATATATATATATATATATATATATATATATATATATATATATATAGGAAAGAAAAAGGAAATATAACGAAAAATGTTGAGTTTGATTGACATACCCGTAGGCGGTGGTAATTTTATTTTAATGTTATTTTAATTTTATTTTAGTTGTTTTTATTCACTTAGTTGTTGTTTTTTTTTAATTATTATCTTTAATTCATGTTATTTGTGAAAGGGGCAGATCAGATAAGATTCTTTTTCTTTCTGCTCCCTTTTCATTCATAAGTTAGGAACATTTGTATTTGTATTGAATTGTTTTGTTTTTTGAATGAAATAAAGAATAAAATGAAGTGAAATGAAAATGAAAATGAAAATGAATATATATATATATATATATATATATATATATATAAAATAAAACACTAATTTACAACATTTATCACATGAAGCTTTTCTTTGATCAGCATGAATTGTTTCTCCGTTGTACGGTGGAGTCAGATTGTTGCGTCTGTCTTCCAGAGCATAGACGTGGCCCACCGGAACATGAGGCCCGGCAGGATCTACAGGAACCGAGGACATGTGGACGACAGCAGCCTGAACAGAAGTCCTCACTCGTACCTGAACAACCCCGAGGACGAGAGGCACAGGTACGCTCACGCTGTCACGGGCTAACCTGCTAACACCAAGTCGAGTCATCCATCAATCAGTGCTGTTATTGATCCGTTCAGGTATAAATCGAACACTGACAAGCAGATGTTGGTGCTGAAGTTCACGGATCTGGATGGAGACGGGATCGGGATGCTCAGGTAACATCAAGCTCCGGTTAGTAACTTCTAGATCACCAAAAACATATTTATACTGGGAGAACTAGGGTTGCCACCCGTCCCGTAAAATACGGAATTGTCCTTTATTTGAGAAAAAAATGTTGCGTGCCGTATTGAACTAATACGGGACACGATTTGTACCGTATTTTCATTAACTTTTACACCATATTCTAGTTGAATTATTGAAATAAATTAACTTTTACACCATATTCTAGTTGAATTATTGAAATAAATTAACTTTTACACCATATTCTAGTTGAATTATTGAAATAAGTTAACCTTTACACCATATTCTAGTTGAATTATTGAAATAAATTAACTTTTACACCATATTCTAGTTGAATTATTGAAATAAATTAACTTTTACACCATATTCTAGTTGAATTATTGAAATAAATTAACTTTTACACCATATTCTAGTTGAATTATTGAAATAAATTAACTTTTACACCATATTCTAGTTGAATTATTGAAATAAATTAACTTTTACACCATATTATAGTTGAATTATTGAAATAAGTTAACTTTTACACCATATTCTAGTTGAATTATTGAAATAAGTTAACTTTTACACCATATTATAGTTGAATTATTGAAATAAATTAACTTTTACACCATATTATAGTTGAATTATTGAAATAAGTTAACTTTTACACCATATTCTAGTTGAATTATTGAAATAAATTAACTTTTACACCATATTCTAGTTGAATTATTGAAATAAGTTAACTTTTACACCATATTCTAGTTGAATTATTGAAATAAGTTAACTTTTACACCATATTCTAGTTGAATTATTGAAATAAATTAACCTTTACACCATATTCTAGTTGAATTATTGAAATAAATTAACTTTTACACCATATTCTAGTTGAATTATTGAAATAAATTAACTTTTACACCATATTCTAGTTGAATTATTGAAATAAATTAACTTTTACACCATATTCTAGTTGAATTATTGAAATAAATTAACTTTTACACCATATTCTAGTTGAATTATTGAAATAAATTAACTTTTACACCATATTATAGTTGAATTATTGAAATAAATTAACTTTTACACCATATTATAGTTGAATTATTGAAATAAGTTAACTTTTACACCATATTCTAGTTGAATTATTGAAATAAGTTAACTTTTACACCATATTATAGTTGAATTATTGAAATAAATTAACTTTTACACCATATTATAGTTGAATTATTGAAATAAGTTAACTTTTACACCATATTATAGTTGAATTATTGAAATAAATTAACTTTTACACCATATTATAGTTGAATTATTGAAATAAATTAACTTTTACACCATATTATAGTTGAATTATTGAAATAAGTTAACTTTTACACCATATTCTTCACCTGGCTATATTATACATCTGGGCTGATGTGGACATATGTAGCATAGGAGGATATTTCAGATGCTAGTATGGTTGTCTGTCTGTACAGTCATGCAAGTTCAATGCTATTAAAGCACTTTAAACTTTAAATCAAAGCATTTAGTTTTTTCATATAAAATAAACACATTTTAATTCAGTTTAGAAGTTTTGGGGCTTTTTTTTTGGCTCCTGCGCTGCTGAAATCAGGGCGTCCCTTATTTCTATTTCTGAAAGGTGGCAACCCTAACTGTTACTGGTTTATACCTGATAGAAGTCAGAATGTTGCACCTGATCTTCAGTGTTTTCCTGTGGCGCTGAAAGTTACAGATGTGTGAGTTCTGGTCCCTGTGGAACTGATACTCAACATGGTTCGTGATGGTTCTCTCTCCCGGCAGCTGGTTCGCCGTCCACGCCGTCAGCATGAACTACACCAACCGCATGGTGAGCAGCGACAACATGGGCTACGCCTCGTACCTGCTGGAGCAGGACAAGAACCCCGGGGAGCTGCCTGGACAGGTGACCTTCATGTGGAACAGGATCCGAGTCTGTTGAGCAGATTAAATGTTCCTGCAAAATACAGAGAAATCACGAGACAGAAGGCTGGTGAAGCTTCTCAAAGCCTCGCTTCTGCCCTATTTATTAATACGATGTATTTTCAAATTGCAGCATAACTGTTTACCTATAATGTACCTATAATAAATTGATAATAATTGATTTGAATTAAATAATAATAATTGATAATAATACCTATAATAAATTGACTTCATGACCTTTAAATTGTTAATTTAAGTATCCCTTTTACATCGCTGTACTGTTTTACCGAGCAATGCGCCAACTAGTAGCATGAGGGTAGGGTTGCCACCTTTCAGAAATAGAAATAAGGGACGCCCTGATTTCAGCAGCGCAGGAGCCAAAAAAAAAGCCCCAAAACTTCTAAACTGAATAAAAATGTGTTTATTTTATATGAAAAAACTAAATGCTTTGATTTAAAGTTTAAAGTGCTTTAATAGCATTGAACTTGCATGACTGTACAGACAGACAACCATACTAGCAACTGAAATAGCCTCCTATGCTACGTATGTCCACATCAGCCAAGATGTAGAATATAGCCTACAGGTGAAGAATATGGTGTAAAAGTTAATTTATTTCAATAATCCAACTAGAATATGGTGTAAAAGTTAATTTATTTCAATAATCCAACTAGAATATGGTGTAAAAGTTAATTTATTTCAATAATCCAACTAGAATATGGTGTAAAAGTTAATTTATTTCAATAATTCAACTAGAATATGGTGTAAAAGTTAATTTATTTCAATAATTCAACTAGAATATGGTGTAAAAGTTAATTTATTTCAATAATCCAACTAGAATATGGTGTAAAAGTTAATTTATTTCAATAATCCAACTAGAATATGGTGTAAAAGTTAATTTATTTCAATAATTCAACTAGAATATGGTGTAAAAGTTAATTTATTTCAATAATCCAACTAGAATATGGTGTAAAAGTTAATTTATTTCAATAATTCAACTAGAATATGGTGTAAAAGTTAATTTATTTCAATAATCCAACTAGAATATGGTGTAAAAGTTAATTTATTTCAATAATCCAACTAGAATATGGTGTAAAAGTTAATTTATTTCAATAATTCAACTAGAATATGGTGTAAAAGTTAATTTATTTCAATAATTCAACTAGAATATGGTGTAAAAGTTAATTTATTTCAATAATTCAACTAGAATATGGTGTAAAAGTTAACTTATTTCAATAATTCAACTAGAATATGGTGTAAAAGTTAATTTATTTCAATAATTCAACTAGAATATGGTGTAAAGGTTCATTTATTTCAATAATTCAACTAGAATATGGTGTAAAAGTTAATTTATTTCAATAATTCAACTAGAATATGGTGTAAAAGTTAATTTATTTCAATAATTCAACTAGAATATGGTGTAAAAGTTAATTTATTTCAATAATTCAACTAGAATATGGTGTAAAAATTAATGAAAATACGGTACAAATCGTGTCCCGTATTAGTTCAATACGGGACGCAACATTTTTTTCTCAAATAAAGGACAATTCCGTATTTTACGGGACGGGTGGCAACCCTACATGAGGGTGTAACTACAACTTAAATAAAGTCCCCAAAAATCATTCTTTTTATCGCACAGAAAGCAAAACATACGTCATGCGTTGGTGTGTGTGTGTGTGTGTGTGTGTGTGTGTGTGTGTGTGTGTGTGTGTGTGTGTGTGTGTGTGTGCGTGCGTGCGTGCGTGTGTGTTTTAGGGAGGTTTTGTTGCAGGTTTCTCCTCCAGTAACCTCGGAGACGTCACTCCGAACACCCGAGGACCTCACTGCGTGAACACGGGCCAACCCTGCGACTACCTGAACGCCTCCTGTCCTGTTGGAGGGGTAAAAACACACACACACACGCGCACGCACGCACGCACGCACGCACGCACACACACACACACACACACACACACACACACACACACACGCACGCACACACACACACACACACAGCAGTAAACACGTGTGTGTCTGTCAGACTAAGATGTGCCAGGGATTCGGACCCGGAGGAGACATGTTTGAGAGCACCAGGATCATCGGACACAGCGTCTACATGAAGGCCAGGGTGAGTTTCTGGTTCACCTACGTCGTGGGGACACGCTGAACTTTTATCTGTGTAGTCAAGGAAAATTATGACTAAATATCGTCGTCAACGAACCTTTATCACCTGAGGAAAACGAGACGCAACAAAAATGTTGGTCATGTGATGATAATGATAATTAAATATATAATGCAATATTGTAGACCAGGGGTCGGCAACCCAAAATGTTTTAGAGCCATATTGGACCAAAAACACAAAACACAAAAATGTCTCGAGCCGCAAAAAAATTAAAAGTCTTGTATCAGCCTTAGAATGAAGGCAACACATGCTGCATATTTCTATATTAGTTATAACTGGGGGAAGATTTCTTTTCATTATGCACTTCAAGAAAAAAGTCGAAATGTCCAGAAAAAAGTTGAAATTTTGAGAAAAGTCGAAATGTTAAGAAAAAAGTCGAAATGCCGAGAAAAAAGTCGAAATGTCAAGATTAATGTTGAAGTAGAATCTTGAGACAAAAGTCGAAATGTCGAGAAAAAAGTGGAAATGTTGGGAAAAAAGTCAAATATCGAGATTAAAAGGAAAGGGAAAAGGAAGAAAAAAAGAGAAAAAAAGGAAAAAAAGAAGAAAAAAAGAAAAAGGAAAAAAAGAAAAGAAAGAAAAGAAAAAAATAAATAAAAGGAAAAAAACTGAAAAAAAAATAAAAAAAAAGGAAAAAAAGAAAAAAAAAGAAGAAAAAAAGGAAAAAAAAGGTCAAACATTTTTGAAAAGCTCCAGGAGCCACCAGGGCGGTGCTAAAGAGCCGCATTCGGCTCTAGAGCCGCGGGTTCCCGACCCCTGTCGTAGACAAATAAAAACGAGACTAAAAAGTAAGATTACAAAATAAAAACTCTGCCAAAATGTGTCTTCATTTTCGTCGACCAAAAACGAGGCGAAATGTTCCAACAAAGATCCTTAATGTCCATGTTTTCAGTAGTTTCTCTGGTTTAATGTCCATGTTTTCAGTAGTTTCTCTGGTTTAATGTCCATGTTTTCAGTAGTTTCTCTGGTTTAATGTCCATGTTTTCAGTAGTTTCTCTGGTTTAATGTCCATGTTTTCAGTAGTTTCTCTGGTTTAATGTCCATGTTTTCAGTAGTTTCTCTGGTTTAATGTCCATGTTTTCAGTAGTTTCTCTGGTTTAATGTCCATGTTTTCAGTAGTTTCTCTGGTTTAATGTCCATGTTTTCAGTAGTTTCTCTGGTTTAATGTCCATGTTTTCAGTAGTTTCTCTGGTTTAATGTCCATGTTTTCAGTAGTTTCTCTGGTTTAATGTCCATGTTTTCAGTAGTTTCTCTGGTTTAATGTCCATGTTTTCAGTAGTTTCTCTGGTTTAATGTCCATGTTTTCAGTAGTTTCTCTGGTTTAATGTCCATGTTTTCAGTAGTTTCTCTGGTTTAGTTCTGCTGGGTGACGTTAGTCCTCAATCCCAGTCGCTGCAGCAGGAATCAGATCCAGAATCAGCTGCAGAGTTAGAGGCTGATGCCGTTAACGCAGAGCTCTAGGTTCACATCAATTAACAACAAAGTTACATAGAGAAACACGGGGATCTGCTCTGGGGCTGGAGAAGAAGAAGATCCATCTTTGGATCCACTTTCCTACATAGACGTGGAAAAGAAAACCCAATGTGTCATCGGAAAAGATAAAAGATGGGGAGAAATGCGGAAAAATAAATATGTTGTAAACTCAAATGAGAGTCTTCTGTATCTGGAATGAATGTATTCTTGAGTCTATAAGGTAACAATAATATAATAATAAGATAACCTTGTTTGAATAGGAAAATGGGTTTGGCTAAATACAAAATTTGACTAAAACTAAACTAGACAATTCTGACTAAAATAAGACTAAAATGCTCAGACTTTTAGTCGACTGAAACTTGACACGACTAAAAGGAGAATGAACGTGACTAAAACTAATAAAAACTAAAATGATAGCTGGACCCAAAGACTAGACTAAAACTAAAACTGAAACAGGCTGATGAAAACGACACTACTGTGGTGTGTGTGTGTGTGTGTGTGTGTGTGTGTGTGTGTGTGTGTGTGTGTGTGTGTGTGTGTGTGTGTGTGTGTGTGTGTGTGTGTGTGTGTGTGTGTGTAGGAGCTGTATGCAGATGCAGTGGAGGAGGTGACCGGCTTCATTCATTCTGCTCACCAGTGGGTCAACATGACGGACGTGACGGTCCAACTCAACAGCACACACTCAGTCAGTACGCACACACACACACACACACACACACACACACACACACACACACACACACACACACACACACACACACACACACACACACACACACACACCGTTTCCACCTGAGAGCTGAACTTTAAGTTCATGTTTGGTTCTGCAGGTGAGCACCTGCAAACCTGCTCTGGGTCACAGTTTTGCAGCTGGAACCACAGACGGAGGAGGAGACCTGAACTTCACCCAGGGTGGGTCTGCTGTATAAGACGACCTGGACAGCACGCTGTGATGTCACAGGTTACTGAACCTCCAGACCAATCAGAACCCTCCCAGACCAGAACCTTCTAGACCAGGGGTCGGCAACCCAAAATGTTTTAGAGCCATATTGGACCAAAAACACAAAAAACAAATATATCTGGAGCCGCAAAAAATGAAAAGTCTTGTATCAGCCTTAGAATGAAGACAACACATGCTGCATGTTTCTATATTAGTTAGAACTGGGGGGAGATTTTTTTTTTCATTATGCACTTCAAGAAAAAAGTCGAAATGTCGAGAAAAAAGTCAACATTTCAAGAAAAAAGTTGAAATGTTGAGAAAAAAGTCAAAATTTCGAGAAAAAAGTCAAAATGTCGAGAAAAATGGCGAAATGTTGAGAAAAAGTCGAAATGTTGAGAAAAGGAAAAAAAGAAGAAAAAAGAGAAAAAGAGGGGAAAAAAAGAAAAAAGGAAAAAAAAGGTCAAACATTTTTTAAAAGCTCCAAAACGCCGAAATGTTGAAAAAAAAGTAGAAAGGTTGAGAAAAAAGTCGAAATGTCGAGAAAAAAGTCAAAATTTAGAGAAAAATGTCGAAATGTTGAGAAAAAAGTCGAAATGTCGAGAAAAAAGTAGAAATGTCGAGAAAAAAGTCAAAATTTCGAGAAAAAAGTCAAAATTTTGAGAAAAATGTCGAAATGTTGAGAAAAAAGTCGAAATGTCGAGAAAAAAGTCAAAATTTTGAGAAAAAAGATGAAATGTTGAGAAAAAAGTCGAAATGTCGAGAAAAAAGTAGAAATGTCGAGAAAAAAGTCAAAATTTCGAGAAAAAAGTCAAAATCTTGAGAAAAATGTCGAAATGTTGAGAAAAAAGTCGAAATGTCGAGAAAAAAGTCAAAATTTTGAGAAAAAAGCCGAAATGTTGAGAAAAAAGTCGAATTGTCGAGAAAAAAGTCAAAATTTCGAGAAAAAAGTCGAAATGTTGAGAAAAAAAACTAAATTTCAAGAAAAAAGTCTAAATGTTGAGAAAAGGAAAAAAAGAAGAAAAAAGGAAAGAAGAAGAAAAAAAGGGAAAAAAGAAGAAAAAAAGAGAAAAAGAGGGGAAAAAAAGAAAAAAGGAAAAAAAAGGTCAAACATTTTTTAAAAGCTCCAAAACGCCGAAATGTTGAAAAAAAAGTAGAAAGGTTGAGAAAAAAGTCGAAATGTCGAGAAAAAAGTCAAAATTTAGAGAAAAATGTCGAAATGTTGAGAAAAAAGTCGAAATGTCGAGAAAAAAGTCAAAATTTCGAGAAAAAAGTCAAAATTTTGAGAAAAATGTCGAAATGTTGAGAAAAAAGTCGAAATGTCGAGAAAAAAGTCAAAATTTTGAGAAAAAAGATGAAATGTTGAGAAAAAAGTCGAAATGTCGAGAAAAAAGTAGAAATGTCGAGAAAAAAGTCAAAATTTCGAGAAAAAAGTCAAAATCTTGAGAAAAATGTCGAAATGTTGAGAAAAAAGTCGAAATGTCGAGAAAAAAGTCAAAATTTTGAGAAAAAAGCCGAAATGTTGAGAAAAAAGTCGAATTGTCGAGAAAAAAGTCAAAATTTCGAGAAAAAAGTCGAAATGTTGAGAAAAAAAACTAAATTTCAAGAAAAAAGTCTAAATGTTGAGAAAAGGAAAAAAAGAAGAAAAAAGGAAAGAAGAAGAAAAAAAGGGAAAAAAGAAGAAAAAAAGAGAAAAAGAGGGGAAAAAAAGAAAAAAGGAAAAAAAAGGTCAAACATTTTTTAAAAGCTCCAAAACGCCGAAATGTTGAAAAAAAAGTAGAAAGGTTGAGAAAAAAGTCGAAATGTCGAGAAAAAAGTCAAAATTTAGAGAAAAATGTCGAAATGTTGAGAAAAAAGTCGAAATGTCGAGAAAAAAGTAGAAATGTCGAGAAAAAAGTCAAAATTTTGAGAAAAAAGCCGAAATGTTGAGAAAAAAGTCGAATTGTCGAGAAAAAAGTCAAAATTTTGAGAAAAAAGTCGAAATGTTGAGAAAAAAAACTAAATTTCAAGAAAAAAGTCTAAATGTTGAGAAAAGGAAAAAAAGAAGAAAAAAGGAAAGACGAAGAAAAAAAGGGAAAAAAAGAAGAAAAAAAGAGAAAAAGGAAAAAAAAGGTCAAACATTTTTGAAAAAGCTCCAGGAGCCACTAGGGCGGCGCTAAAGACCTGCATGCGGCTCTGGAGCCGCGGGTTGCCGACCCCTGGTCCAGACCAACCAGAACCCTCTAGAGTCCAGACCAACCCAGAATCTTCTACCAACCCATGACCAGTCCCAGTGTCTTTGTGCAGTCAGTTTATCCTCATTGTTCTACTGTTACTAAACGCTGGTTCTGGTTCTGGGATCTACAACGGCCTTCCAATCAGGAAATCTGTGTTTCTGCGTGAAGGTGCTGTGGAAGGAGACCCATTCTGGGATGGAATCAGAGACACTCTGGTGGGCCCTCCATCCAATCAGACGAGGGATTGTCACCATCCCAAACCAATCCTGTTCAGCACAGGCGAGGTGAGTCGCCGAAGCAGACGTACTAAACCCTCCAAGTAAACTTGGTGCTTTTTATTTCAAAGTTGGTTTCTTTTTCACGTTGGTGCTTTTATTTTGAAGTTGATGGTTTCATTTTCACGTTGATGGTTTCATTTTCATGCTGGTGCTTTTATTTTGAAGTTAGTGGTTTTAACGCTCAGCCGGTGTCTTGTGTGTCCAGATGAACTGGCCTCTGCCCTGGCATCCTCAGATCATCGACGTTCAGATCATCACCATCGGATCGGTGGCCGTCGTCGCGGTTCCTGGAGAAATGACGTAATTATCAGACCGCTCACTTCGTCTGAGCTGCTGGTTTGAAACTGATTCTGTTTGTGGGTTTCAACAGCACCATGTCGGGAAGGAGGTTGCGGGAAGCCGTCAAACAGGTGAGCAACAACGCGAAAACAGGCGTCCGTGTCGGTGACTTGACCCCGATAACGTCTGCCTGAGGGCAGAAGGGTAAACAGACTGTGGTTGGGATGTTTGGGGTCAGCAGGGATTCTTCTTGGCCGTTATTGGGTGGCGACTTTGACGGGAGTGAGGGCGGCATCTCCAGGTTGTTAGCAGTGCACCAGCCCACCGGATGTTCCACCTCCTCTCAGTATGCAAGCTCCTCCTCCTTCTGACTCAGCCCTACCACAGTCACGTCATCTGCATACTGAATGATGTGGTTGTAGCAGCGCGAGCGCCACAGTCGTGGGTCATCAGAGAGAAGAGCAGTGGGCTCTACACACAGCCCTGAGGGGTGCCGGTGCTCAGCTGGATGGTGTCGGAGGTGTTGCTTCTAGGGCTGCACGATTCTGGACAAAATGAGAATCACGATTTTTTTGCTTAGAATTGAGATCACGATTCTCTCACGATTTTTTTCCAATATAAAATGTATTGCACTTATTACTTTAACTTTGCAACAGCTGAACAAAAATATAATAACAATAAACATCTCTTGTCTTCTTTACACAAACCTTTGAATAATTTAAACAATAATAATAATAAGTAATTTGTTCCTCCCTGAGTTGAACACCCTTTCAGAAAGGGGACTTGTAACAGATCCTGTAGTTCTGAGGCAACAAATTATTCCTCTGGCTGGGATGAACCCCCCATTGCCTTTTGCTGCTATTAAGAAGCTGCCGATACAAAAGGTAAACGTTACAAAAAATATAATGGTGCCTGATAAAAGACTGGCATCAACTTTGTAACAGCTGACATTGAACATAAAAACAATAAACATCCAAAAAAAAAAAAAAAAATTTTTTTTTCTTTTTTTTTTAAATCGTCGTCATTTGGAAATGAGATTGCGTTCAAGCATGAATCGAGATCGCGATTTTTTTAACGATTAATCGTGCAGCCCTAGTTGCTTCCCACCTGTACAAGCAGTGGCCCGCCGGTGAGAAAGTCCAAAATCCAGTTGCACATGGGAGTGTTCCGACCTCATGGGCCCGGTTTGTCCACTCTGCGTTGGGGGATTATGGTGCTGAATGCCACATGTCAATGTGGGGTCCGGTATATCCTCGTCTCGGTTAAAATCAGTGCCTCCAGTCTCCTTTTTCGTCGTTAATTCCATTCTCGGGACCGAACGTTGGAAAGTAGAATCGATGGTAGCGGAGCTCTCCTCGCACTGTAGCTATCGGGTCTTGGAGATAACCAGGAGTTTTGGTCGTGTGTGTGTTCATGTAAATGCGTCGTCTTAACCAAGTTGTATGAAAAGTGTTTTAAAAATAAAGTTTGGTTGCCCGGTTTCAGGAGCTGGAGTCTGAGGGGACGTTGGGGGACATGGAGGTGGTGATCGCTGGACTCAGTAACGTCTACACTCACTACATCACCACCTATGAGGAGTACCAGGTACGAGGCTGCTCGGCAACGGCTAAAACACCGGTCAAATGTAGGTGAAAAACTTCATCTTGTGTTTGGTCTGACTGGATTGTACCTAAAATGACATGGATTTGAGGACGGTGATGCTAAGACTCAATTTTTGAGATGTACTATGTCACTTCAGAGCAGGACGTTCAGAAATGAGCCTCGTTTGGGAGCCACTACTGGGCCCCTCATGGCAACTGGAGCTCCAAACATCTGCACAGCTCGAATATAGATATAAATTACTTTGGAAGTAAACGTGAACAGTTAAAATCGTGTCTGTGGTTTCAACATATGCACTCTGTCAGGAAGGTTGGAGTAGGACCCAGATGCAGGAGAGCAGGTGGCAGGAGTTCTCCAAAACTGTGATTTATTTACTCAAAACCAAAAACGCTGCTAAGCAGGATACAAAAACCAGACCGTGAACAAGAATCAAAAACTTTGACAAAACCTGACGTGGAAAACATGGAGGGATGAAACAGTACAGACCAGCAAGGAGCAAGGGAAAGACAAGACCAGATATACGCAAGGGTTAACGAGACACAGGTGCAGACGATCAGGGCAGATGGGGAACAGGAAGGTCAAACAAGAACTCAAACACAAAGATACGGGCTTCAAAATAAAATAGGACATGTCAAACCCTGACAAACTCCAGACGACATTCCCAGAATCAGGACGGGAATCAGAACTGAAGGTGAGCGGGAGCTGTCAGGCTGGTGTGGTGAGGACCCAGATGCAGGAGAGCGAGAGGCAGGAGTTCAACAAAAAGGGTTTATTTTACAAAAACCAAAAGCGCTGCTTGGCATGATCAAAAGTAACACAAAACAGGGATCCAAAATACTTGAGCAAAAACTTGGCAGGACAAATGGAGGGAGGAAACAGGACGGAACCACAAGCAGTAGGGCTGGGCGATATGGACCAAAAGTCATATCTCAATATTTTCTAGCTGAATGGCGATACTCGATATATATTGATATTTTTTCTGTGCCATAATTGGGGTTTCCCCCAAAGCATTATAGCATAACATCTCTGTTAGCTTCATTTTTTTCTGAGGAAAACCCTTAAAAAAACAGTTTGTTTTAATACAAAGCCTCGTGCCAAATGTCACACAGGTTCCTTTATTAACAGAGGTCTGCACAATATCAAAATGTATAAAACAAATGAAATAAAACTAAACTGCCTGCATATATAGAATAATAATGCTTCTTGAATAAACTAAAACAAATATCCCTTTCCTGCATAACAATTAAATTAAAATACAATATAGACAGTAACAGGCAGACTTTTCCACTGAGGTTGACAGTTGTGCAAATAACAAAACATTTGTGCAAATCTCAAATACAACATTCAAGTCAATTTGTCACAAAATAAGCTATATCAAAATCATAAAAAAAAATAAAAAATTTAAATCGATATAAACAATATTGTCTCGTACCATATTGCGTTTGAAAATATATCGATATATATTAAAATCTCGATATATCGCCCAGCCCTAACAAGCAGCAAGGGAAAGACAAGGCTAGATATACACAAGGGAGTAACGAGACACAGGTGTGAACAATCAGGGCAGATGGAAGACAGGCGGGGCAAAACAGAAACACAAACTGGGGGAAATGTCAACCACTGACAGGAGCAGCAGGGACCGACGGACGTGTTGGCTGTTTTTCAGGTGCAGCGGTACGAAGGAGCCTCCACTATCTACGGTCCGCACACGCTCACTGCCTACCTGCACAAGTACCGGGGGCTGGCCCGCGCCATCGCTCAGGTGCGTCTGCGCGGACGCCACCTTTGTTCACGGGGGGATACCTGATGGAACGTTATTCCAGTTCTCTTGTGCCTTCAGGGCCGGGTGTCGGAGCTGCCGTCGGGCCCCGAGCCGCCGTTCTTCACCAAGAACCTCTTCAATCTGATGTCTGCGGCGACGGTGGACAAGAAACCTCCCAACTCCAGCTTTGGAGACGTCCTGGAACAGGTTTACCCCGTCTACAGACAGGTAGGACTCACCTGGACACGATCATTACTATTGATCAGCTGATCATCAGTGAGGAACCGATCATTAGCATTGATGAACCGATCATTAGCATTGATCAACTGATCATCAGTGAGGAACCGATCATTAGCAATGATTAACTGATCATTAGGATTGATCAACTGATCATCAGTGAGGAACCAATCATTACTATTGATCAACTGATCATCAGTGAGGAACCAATCATTACTATTGATCAACTGATCATCAGTGAATAACCGATCATTAGCAATGATGAACCGATCATCAGTGAGGAACCGATCATTAGCATTGATGAACTGATCATTAGCATTGATGAACCGATCATTAGCATTGATGAACTGATCATTACCATTGATGAACCGATCATTAGCATTGATGAACCGATCATTAGCATTGATGAACTGATCATTAGCATTGATGAACCGATCATTAGCATTGATGAACCGATCATTAGCATTGATCAACTGATCATCAGTGAGGAACCAATCATTACTATTGATCAACTGATCATAAGTGAGGAACCAATCATTACTATTGATCAACTGATCATCAGTGAGGAACCAATCATTAGAATTGATGAACCAATCATAAGCATTGATGAACCGATCATTAGAATTGATTAACCAATCATTAGAATTGATGAACCAATCATTAGCATTGATGAACCGATCATTAGAATTGATGAACCAATCATTAGCATTGATGAACTGATCATTAGCATTGATGAACCGATCATTAGCATTGATGAACCAATCATTAGCATTGATGAACCGATCATTAGAATTGATGAACTGATCATTAGCATTGATGAACTGATCATTAGCATTGATGAACCAATCATTAGCATTGATGAACCAATCATCAGCATTGATGAACCGATCATCACTGATGAACCGATCATCAGTATTGATCAACCGATCATTAGCATTGATGACCCAATTATCAGGATTGATCACCCGATCATCATAAGTAATGAACGATCATTACTGTAGATCAACTGATCATCAGTGAAGAACCGATCATTAGCATTGATGAACTGATCATCAGCATTGATGAACCGATCATCATCATTGATGAACCGATCATCAGCAACGATGAACCGATCATCAGCATTGATGAACCGATTATCAGCATTGATCAACCGATCAGCACTGATGAACCGATCATTACCATTGATGAACCGATCATCATTGATGAACCGATCATCAGCAACGATGAACCGATCATCAGCATTGACCTAGGAAAGCAGATGTTTTGGCGGTTTAGCTGGTCTGGAATGTTCAGGTGTGTGTTAACACAATGCTAAGAGGGAAAAACATGAGCAATGGTTTAAGAGCAGCAAGTATTGCTGAACATCAATCTGGAAAGGTTATAAAAGATTTTTTACAAACTATTGGTGTTCAACGTTCTACAGTAAGAAAGATTATTGATGGACGTCCCAAAACCCAAGAGCTCAAAGAGCACGTTAGATGTTGGAGTCCATGATCGTGCTGTCAGAAGACTGAACCTGGTCGTTTGTTTGGAGGAGTTTCCAGGAGAAAAACCTCTTCGGTCTAAAGGTTTCTACATGTAGGATTGTTATTATGTTTTTATCTTAAAAACACAAAATAAATTTGGTTACTAACATGACTGGAGGTTGCAGAAGTTTTTCACCGAGCAAATCCTCTTTAACAGTTAAATTTAGCCTTTAGTATTTTACATAAAGCTTCTTAAGTTAGACATTCCTATACGTCGCAAATGTATGTCTGATTTCAGGGAAAACTACAAAAGAAACACTTCAGTCTTTAGAAAAAACTCAACGTTTCATTCACCAACCAAGAACCAGGAGCCTAAAACAGTAAAAGCTCCCAGACTCCAGCCATACGCTGATGATATCCTGCTGTGTTCATGTGAACAAATACACATTAAAGTACTTTATTCTGTTTTCCAGGGTGATGTCGTCTCGGTCACGTTTGTGGCAGGAAACCCTCGACACTCTGGAGACATCGTAAGAACCTTTCCTCCATCGTTCGTGGCGTTAGTGGACTTCCAGACCTTTCTGTTCCGTCTCACCCACTCAGTGTTGTTTCTTCCAGAGAGATAAAACTTTTGTCACCGTTGAGATTTATGAAAACAGAACCGACTCCTGGGAAGTCGTCCACACCGATGCATCATGGGAGACCAGGTGAGTTTCTGTGGGCGCAGTTTCAGAGATATTTGGGAGAACAGGAAGCTATTAGCGCTGCTTAAGGTTTTAGCGGTGTAGGTCTTGAAAATGGTGGTCTTATCAATGTTTTTTTTTTTTAACGGAAACTCTTCGACTATGCTAATTTTGCAGCTTAAAACAGTTCTCCAGCAGGTCCGATCAGGATCCGATATTTCTGACCGACCGTGACTCGGGTCTATTTGACCTGAATGACGTTCCCTAATCTCCATGGTTGCTATGGTAGCGAGGAACTGATGGAAAGAACCATACTGCTTGGTGGGGAACAGTGTTGGGACTTACAGCCTGTCCTAACTGCATGCGAGCGTCCGACTTTCGCGTCGCACTGCGTGGCATCGGATGCGCTCTGTCCACACTGAACGCGTTATCGGTCCCACGTTCTCCCACGTTCTTTTGATTGACAGCTGAGACTCGCCTTTTAAAAGGCTGATTTATGGTTCCGCGTTACACCAACGCAGACCTTACGGCGTAGGGTACGTGGCGCACTCACCGAACGGTGCGCGTCGCCGCATAACCTACGCCGTAGGCTACGCCGTCGATTTTACGCGGAACCATAAATCAGCCTTTATTCACTCGCCCGTGCGCTCCTGAAAGAAACTCCTAAAATTACTCCTAAAAGAGTAAAGGGACAAGTAAAAGATGGGTGATTACTTGTAATCTTCCTACGTTTGTACTTTCTAAACAGAAAACAAGCGTATTATTCGGTGGAATAAGTGGGGAAAAAAAACGAACGGTGACACAATCACACAGCGAACAGCGTGGAGTGAGGGGCGTGTGGTGTTAAATGCAGCAAACATGTCAGCATGTCAGATCATTACTGGGATGTGGGGAAAAAGCAGAGGACACGAGAAATCCAGCAGGATCCGGCACAAATTAAGCCCTAATAAGATTAAGATAAGATTCTTATTATACCTTTTTATCTTATCAGAACCTTCCAGCTCCCTGGCGATCTCCCTCCAGCAGCTGCCACTTTACTGAGGTTCTTGTATTGAAATGACTGTTTCCTACAGCGCTTTACACTTTTTTTTTCAACTTTCAACCGGCTTTCAACGCGAGCGACAGGAAGAAAATAGAAGCAGGGCGTGTGACAAAAGTCCAGCTCAAAACGACGCTGCGTCGCTCGCAACCAGTATAGACAGTGCAATAAAAAATAAAGCAATGGAACTGTTTTTGACGCTGACGCTCGCTCGCATCGTATGCAGTGTGGACACGGTGTAACGCGTTATTTAGTAACGCGTTACAGTAACGTCGTTAGTTTTGCGGTAACTAATACTCTAACGCATTACTTTTTAAATTCAGTAACGCAATTACCGTTACCAAACTTACTCCGTTATTTCTGGCTACAGTGAAGCTTTTTTTCCCCACACGCGGAGACCGGAGGAAACGTAGTGTGTGTGCGTTCAAAAACATGACAGTCATGAGCCAAGAGAAGGCGAGTTTCGCAATCCCTGGTTTTTCGCAGGGGTTACGTTCTAAAAAGAACCCGTGATAAGTGAAATTCTTTTTACAATTATAGAGGGCTTCAAATAGCGGAGATCAGCCCCGCCTCGCACGTATTCCACTGCTCTTCTGAGCCGCTACATCCCGACTCTGTAGCGTCTTTTTCTCCTAAAGCCGCGGTGCAGGTGTGTTTTTTCGAGAAAAGAAAATAGTTATGGGTCGTTGTTGTCGCTCTTTTTTCTTCTGGGCAAAAAGATTCTTATAAACCTACATGCCACCTATGATTATATCTGAGACTGTAATGAACGATTCATCAAAGGCTCCCGTTCCTGAGTTGCTGCTGAAGCTCATTGGTCATTCTCAGCTTGTTGCTAAGCAACTAACGTTATTGACACAGGAAGTGAAGAAGCGGGGAGACTGTTTAGCCAATCAGAATGCAGAACATGATGCACAATGAAAATCCATACAGTACCTGCTGAAATGAAGGCTAGAGGGGCATTAACCCCTGCTCTAGACCGACCCAGAACTGGTCTCAGCGGTCTCTTAGTACAGTAAACGGTACAAGACATCAGTGACGACACCTCTCCAACCACAGCCAGGCGACATTGAAAAACCGTCCTCCTAATTTTTTTATAAATTAGTGATTTTAGATAATTTTACTGGGTGAGGTTCATAAAAATACCCCGTACATTTGTCTTGGATGAGACACGTAACTATGGCGACACAAACTGTTCTTGTACCACCTTTCCGGGCTCTGACACCGCCACTTACGTCACTCCGGCGGATGTTGTCGTTTTTTGAAACTCTCTGTGAAAATCTGTGAATATGATGGTCAGACGTCATAAATATATCCGACACCTGAATCGTGGTTTTCGGCTGTTCGGACCGCCGACGAAGCGGTCTAGATTTAATCTGGACCCATTAAAGACTGGGTTTGGTCCAGCCAAAGTCCTTGCCTCAAAGCTGAAACTAGATCCAGTCCAGGTTCTAGATGTCCCTGCTGACCGTCGGGTTTCTTTGAAGTTTAAAGTTTGAATTTATTCACAATACCATAATAATAGTTATAATAATACAATCGAATTAAGTGGGTAGAGTGAATGGGTCCCCTAAGGAAGCTAGGAAAGCTTATAGGTGGGGGCCCATAGTTCATATAAGGGTAGTGGTACAGTCAGAGCCGACTGGGAAATTTGCGAGGCCCTGTGCGAAATGGCATGGGGGGGCCCTCGCGCGTGAGCATAGCGAGCGCGCGCGAAATTTTTGGGTTTTTCGGGTCGGATTGGGTGTCTATATGCGCAATTTTAACTCTCCAATTAGCAAAATACTGGATACCTTCCCCTGCCTCATCATCATCTGGGCTTGCCTCGACGCGGGGCCCCACGGCTGATTGAGACCCGGTCGGATTGGTGATTTTTGTAACAAATTTATTTAACGAGGCTTTCAGAGAGGCATTAAACTCTTCCATTTTCTTTAGTTTTTTTCTTTTTTCATTCCCTGATGGAAATTTCCTGAATTTATATCGTTCTCTCGACATTGTGTGACAGTTTGTTCCAACTCCACCGTCTGGATCAGAGCAGCTTGTGTCTGCGCTTGGTCTGATCAGTTGTGTTGGACAACAGACACGCGCATCATTGCACATATATTTATTGATATGCACAGACTAGTACACATTTAGGTCTGTAATGGAACGTGACTGTTGATATTTATAAGGGAAAAAACAAAAAAAAAATTGAAAAAAAAAATGTTTTTGAAAAAAAAAAAAAAAACGTCCCATAGCGCGAGGCGAGGCCCCTTGGGGCGCGAGGCCCCGTGCGGTTGCATGGTTCACACACCCCTTGCGGCGGCCCTGGGTACAGTCAATGGTATAAGCAGTTACCATCTGTAAAAAGATGTTGATGGATAAATGCATACAAAGTACACAAAAAAACACTTAACATACATACTTAACATTACATACACATGCAATCACACACATACATCCCAGCAGTCCATGAAGAAGCATTTTATATTATATATAGGTTAGTAAAAGATTATTTTTTAGTTGTCTTTTAAACTTGGAGATAGAAGGCAACAACACCATCAATCCTATTCCAAATCTGCGGCCCCCTGCAAACAACACTCGTACTGGCGCGCACATGTCGGCGACATCTCCCTAATATGAGTGGTTTGATTCTTCTTTCAGGTTCCATTGGCTGAAGGGTTCCAACCGTCAGAGTAACACCACGGTGGAGTGGCACATCCCCCCGTCGGCCTCCAGCGGCCACTACCGGATCAGACACTTCGGACATTACAAGCAGCTGAAGGGCCTGAGACCCGTCATCACATCCTACCAAGGCTCGTCCGACGTGTTCAGAGTCACGCCCAGCTTCTACCACCAGTGAGAGGGGGGAAAGTAAGCCGGTACCACCCGGTACCACCCGGTACTCTGTACCACCAAAAGATTCAGTGCCGGTACGCAGTACTGGGAAAAAAAACCAAACGAATGACTGAAAATATACTTCAGGTACAGCGGGTCTCAAACTCTCGATCTTTGACACCAAAGGCAGCAGCGCCGACCACTCAGCCAAACACCTCAGCTCCATTTCTGATCACACATACAGTTATACAAACCTATTACAAAGAATGAGTGAGGGGAGACGGCACAGCGATAGAATCTTGCTATAATCTTGTTTTTTCGTACGAATAATTTTTAAAACATTAGTACGATATAAATATTAGTAAAATTTGTGCTTTTGTGAATAGCGTATTCCAGTCTTTACTTCCTAAACACACACACTGCATGGAAGGGAGCGTTATGATTTATTGTTCATGTAACGTTGCTTTTTATTTTATTCACTTTATTTATGTCATTTGCACCGACGGGCAAGGACAAAAAATAAATGATTCCACCAAAATTCCAAAGGTTTTTGTGGTTGGCTACACATTACCAGCATATTTCAAATATGCTGGTAAATAATCACACGCCAAATAATCACAAATAAGATATTTGTGATTGGTTTTCATTCCTCATTTCAGGAAAAAAAAAAAAAAAGCGGCAAAAATGTTGAAGTAAAGTTTTTTTTTAAATCTTTTAAGTGTTTTGCTTTGTTAAAAATGCTTAAGAAGTTGTTTTCCATTTCAATGCACACATTGTAAGAGACATTTTGAGACATTTTACTCATCGTCATCATCTCTTCTTTCATTTATGTGCAGAATGTTCTGAAAATTCAAAGACAGAGACCTGGTAACTGTTCAGCTGCTGATGAATTTAACTGTAAATTTATTCTAATTTGAAACAAAACAAATTGTTATGATTTTGAAAGTTTTGTCAACATTTACAAAATATTCTGTGACAACCCTTGGTCCGGACTGGCCTTTATTTACACCATTTAAATAAATCATTTGCTATAGGCCTACACAGTGTTGTGTTTCTAATTTCTACACCATACAGGTGTTAAAAAATTGAATGCGTGTTCAGGGATGAAGAAGCTGGTGGTGGGAGGAAACCAAAACATGAAAGTTAGGGTCGTAGTACCAGCAAGAATCTACTTTCTCCCCTGCCAGTGAGGGTCGTACCTGTCCAGCAGGTCACCTGACCTCTCATCACCTCGGAGAACCGGCCCTGGTATCGGGACTCTGACTGGATTGAAGATGTATAAGAGCGGAAACTAATGTCCTGTGAAGCGAAAATAAAAATATGAAAGAGTGCTTTTGACTTTCAGTTGACTCTGACCTCCGTCCACTTGGTCTCGTCTCCTTGAAGGTTCTGTTGCACTTCGCTGAAGGTGATTTATGTGGTCACCTGTGTGTAGGGTTGCCACCTTTCAGAAATAGAAATAAGGGACGTCCTGATTTCAGCAGCGCAGGAGCCAAAAAAAAGCCCCAAAACTTCTAAACGACATAAAAATGTGTTTATTTTATATGAAAAAACAAAACGCTTTGATTTAAAGTTTAAAGTGCTTTAACTTGCATGACTGTATAGACAGACAACCATACTAGCAACTGAAATATCCTTCTATGCTACGTATGTCCACATCAGCCCAGATGTATAATATTGCTGCAGGTGAACAATATGGTGTAAAAGTTAATTTATTTCAATAATTCAACTAGAATATGGTGTAAAAGTTAATTTATTTCAATAATTCAACTAGAATATGGTGTAAAAGTTAATTTATTTCAATAATTCAACTAGAATATGGTGTAAAAGTTAACTTATTTCAATAATTCAACTAGAATATGGTGTAAAAGTTAACTTATTTCAATACTTCAACTAGAATATGGGGTAAAAGTTAATTTATTTCAATAATTGTACTAGAATATGGTGTAAAAGTTAATGTATTTCAATAATTCAACTTAAAAGGTGAAACTAATGTATTACCTAGTCTTATTACATGCAAAGCAAGATATGTTAAACCTTTATTTGTTATAATTTTGATGATGGAATTGTTTATTAATTTCATAAAATATTCTCTAATTTATTTTTTATTTGTGGTTTTCATAAACTGTGAGCCATAATCACCAAAATCATAACAAATAAAGGCTTGAAATATTTCACTTTGAATGTAGTGGGAAATAATATATTTGTTTCACCTTTAGTTAAATTTACTACGAAAGACGTTTTGCAATATATTTACATTTTCTGACCTTCACCTGTATATTATGACATCAATAAATAAGAGCATAATATATGTCCGTATTGGTTCAATATGGAATGCAACTTTTAATTCCAATTCCCAAGCCCTACCTGGAGGTGAATAATAATAATAATAATAATAATAATAAAATAACATATAAAGATCTGGGCACAGACGCAGCAGGTCCTGTTGTCCCGCCACAAAGATTTTGCTGGCCTTAATGTTTCCTGTGTTTTTATTTTGTTCATTATTGTTACATTTAGTGTTGATGTGTGTGAGTGATGTGTGTTTGGGGAGTTAATGAAAATACGGCACAAATCGCGCCCCGTATTAGTTCAATACGGGACGCAAAATTTTTTTCTCAAATAAAGGACAATTCTGTATTTTACGGGACGGGTGGCAACCCTACCTGTGTCTCCACGTGGTCACCTGTGTCTCTGTAGAGGTCTCTTTCTGTTGGAGTACTTTGTGTATGTTTGTGTTGTGTAACCTGTGATGTCTCTCTAAGGTTGTCTTTGTGGCGGCATCGTGTCTCATTGCAGGATCCCGGATCTTTTTGTCCTCGTTTTGTCGGCGTATTTGGTCTGTGTGGCTGTTTTGGAGGGAATGTGCCTCTTTGAGCTCGACTTCTCTGCCCTGCGTCCTGTGTCTCTGACTATTGTGTCTCTTTGAATGTGAAAAATTGACAACAAAAATTCTGATGAAATAAAATAAGGTTGTGTAAATAACAAAAATATTTATTTGAAACTTGCGTATAGAAATCTGTCAGGTCCAACAGGATTGCACATCACAGGGACAGTAATCATCGTCACAGCAGCAGAAATAAATCACAACATGGACAACGGCGGCGGTCGGGATCAAGAAACGACCAAACCTCGGCGGGCCTCGTCGTCACAGACGTTTCACCGAAGATGTTGGGGCACAGGAGACGAGAAAAGTCTGTTCATACACAACTGGAAGTTTTACAAGTTCATGTCACGCCACAGAAACCTGATGGCGTCTTTCATCAGCGGGTCAAAGATTTTAACGAAGACAGAAGACTCTTGATGAGAGCTGAAACATGGCGGCGTCTTCAGAGCTGGGAATGTTGCATGAGAATTAACAGAATATATAAAAGCTGCCATAATGCTAGCATCGTGGTAGCTAGCCATAATCAGTACTCGAGTTGTAAAAGAAAATCAGGGGGGATGGTGGATTTGATCATATGGGGACAGAAAATTTGTGCTGATTACAAATAATATCATATATTACAAATAATAGCACTGACCAAAACACCTGCAGAAATACTGCAGGAATGACATAGCAGCAGTTAAATGCAGCCTTCTGTAAGCTTTAAATATCCACTGGGCTTACATCAAATACATCAAAACACAACAATAAAAAACACTTTTCTGAACTTATCAATATGACTCTGTCCTTCACAGGATAAGTAAAATGGATCACTGCAAAAACTCACAATCTTAACAAGAATATTTGTCTTATTTCTAGTTAAAATGTCTCATTTTAGTAAAAAAAATCTCATTACACTTAAAACAAGACTCATCACTGGAAAAAACAACAATTTTCACCTGTTTCAAGTAGATTTTCATTTAAAATAAGTAGAAAAGTCTGCATGTGGAACAAGATTTTTTTGCTTGTAATGAGAATATAAATCTTGTCCCACTGTCAGATTTTTCTACTTATTTCAAGTGAAAATTTACTTGAAACAGGTGAAAATTGTCAAATAAGTTATTTTTCTGGTGTTATTTTTCTGGTGATGACTCTAAATATTGAAATAGCAGTAAAACTACATTCATTGATGAAATGACATAAGGGATGGAAAGGGGGGATGGTAGTTTTACAGGGGGGATGATTTGGACCGTTTTTATTTTATCCCCCCTCAACTCGAGTACTGGCCATAATGCTAGCACCACAGTAGCTAGCCAAATTGCTAGCATTATAGAAACTGGCCATAAAGCTAGCATCACAATAACTAGCCATAAGGCTAGCAATATTGTAGCTACCCATGATGCAGTCATCACAGTAGCTAGCCAGAACATTAGCATCACAGAAACTAGCCATCAAGCTTGCATCACGGTAACTATCCATAATGTTAGCATCACAGTAGCTAGCTACTATACTGGCATCACGGTAGTTAGCCATGATGCTAAGATAACAGCAGCTATCCAAAATGCTAGCATTACAGTAGCTACCCATCATGCCTGGGTCAAGATAGCTAGCCACAATGGTAGCAAGATTCAGGGTACAACTAGCTAGACAGGAAATGAGACTGGCTAAACATGAACTAGCTTGCATTGTATTCACAGATGTACAGGCTAACTGCTATTAGAGCTAGTAGGCTAGTTCATTCATACAGATGCTAAACAGCAAATAAGATGTGCTAACTGTAATCTAGCTAACACATTTTCATTAAAACTGAAGAGGCTAGTTAGCATGGTGCTAGCTAGCTCTGTGGTAGGTTTCTGTTCTCATACCAGACGTCAGGTTAGATTGTAGCATGCTAACTGAAGAGCTAGATGATTTGTTACAGAACATTCAGATTTTTGGTGGGTAACTGTGTATGGTATTGCCTTGAAAACGTTTTCTTGATTTGTTTTACAGAACAAGTCCACACACACCATCTGATTCCAGATCTGAATCTTAAAAACATTCCCCAGTTCGACTTCCCGTGGAAACTTTCTGAACATCTACACCCGTTTGCTGTTCGTCTCTTCTCACACTTGACAACAAACAAACACACACAGGCTTGGTCGATCTAGCGTTTCCTTCTTAAAGACTTTAGCTCGCCATAGGACAGTACAGACGTCGTGTTATAGTTTTACACAGCGGAGCACAAAGGTTTCCGGGATGTTTGATGTTTGAGCCCTGCAGCCTCTGGAAGACCTTTACTAAAGCTCAGACACTCAGGAGACACGAGCTACGGCCACCGTGATCCGGAAACACAAACTCACCTCCAACAACCTCCAAAGGAACATTTTGCATATTCGTCTTTAATGTTTGGGCATAATAACTTTCCCTCTTTGATCTTAAAGTGCTAAAATCATTATAAAGTCATGTTCTAATTGGTTCTGATTTCATCATCAGTGGGTATCAGAAGAACTGGACACGCCCCCTGTGATGTCATCACCAGGTTTCTGCAGATTGCTCTTGGAGAAACGTGTTACAGAGGCGGTAGCTTCTGCTAAGTTATGATTTGGATTTGTATTACTTTATAAAATAAATATAAATAAGTGCTGACAGAGCTGAAACCAGGACTCGATCAAAACCAGGACTTCAGGAGTTCTGCTCCAGCGGTCCTGGGTTCTACTCTAATCCTGACCTGCTGCTAGCAGGGGAGACAATCGTTGGTCTGTTACACCAGATTCCTGCTCGCAGTTATGTGAAATGAACAAAGCTTGCATATCACTTGCATATCACCAGTTCAGAATGTTTATCTCAACCTTTTCTTACTTAATCCTCTATTTCTGCTGGAGCTTGTTTCAACAAGGAAACATCTCAAACCCTCGTCTCCACCCTCCACAACCGGGGTCCCATTAAAGTGCTCTCAGCTGGACTCAAACTCTTAGAAAATAATCAAACTCATCAAACATGGAAGGAATGTTCACGATAAGGACCAATATTCATAGTAAGGATCAATGATGATAAGGCTGGGATCAATACAACTGATCAGACTAGAGGCTGAAACTGGGTTTCAAATGGAAAAGGAGGAGGCAGGTCCGGAACTTTTACTGACTTGTGTCACACTCGACTTGTGTCCGACTCCAGTCAGACTGTGTCAGACTCGACTCGTATAAAACTTGACTTGTGTCAGACTAAATTCGTGTCAGACTCAACTCGTATCAGACTCCTATCAGACTTGTTTCGGACTCGTGTCTGACTTGTGTCAGACTCGGATCAGAATTATGTCTGACTTGTGTCAGACTCGTATCAGACTTGTGTCAGACTCCAGTCGAACTGTGTCAGACTCGACTCGTATAAAACTTGACTTGTGTCGGACTAAATTCGTGTCAGACGCAACTCGTGTCAGACTCCTATCAGACTTGTGTCAGACTCGTGTCTGACTTGTGTCAGACTCGTATCACACTTGTGTCGGACTCCAGTCAGACCGTGTCAGACTCGACTCGTATAAAACTTGACTTGTGTCAGACTAAATTCGTGTCAGACTCAACTCGTGTCAGACTCCTATCAGACTTGTTTCGGACTCGTGTCTGACTTGTGTCGGACTCGACTCGAGTCAGACTAGACTTGAGTCAGACTCCTGTCAGACTCGGGTCTGACCTGTCACACCTGCGTATGACTCGACTTGTGTCTGACTTCTGTCGGACTCGATTCATGTCAGACTCGTGCCAGATTCAACTCGTTTTAGACTCGACTCGTGTCAAATTGTGTCAGACTTGACTTGTGTCAGACTCGATTTGTGTCAGACTTGACTCATGTCAGACTCGTATCAGACTTGGGTCAGACTCGTATCAAACTTGTGTCAGACTCGTATAAAACTTGTGTCAAACTCGTATCAGACTTGTATCAGATCTGTGTCAGACTCGTATCAGACCTGTGTCCGACTCGTATCAGACCTGTGTCAGACTCGTATCAGACCTGTGTCCGACTCGTATCAAACTTGTGTCAGACTCGTATCAGACTTGTATCAGACTTGTGTCAGACTCGTATCAAACTTGTGTCAGACTCGTATAAAACTTGTGTCAGACTCGATTCGTGTCAGACTTGTATCAGAATCGTATCAGACCTGTGTCGGACTTGTATCAGACTCGTGTCAGACTTGTCTCAGACTTGTGTCAGAATCGTATCAGACCTGTGTCAGACTTGTATCAGACCTGTGTCAGACTCGATTCGTGTCAGACTTGTATCAGAATCGTATCAGACCTGTGTCGGACTCGTATCAGACCTGTCAGACTCGTATCAGACTTGTGTCGGACTTGTATCAGACTTGTGTCAGACTCGTATCAGACTTGTGTCGGACTTGTATCAGACCTGTGTCAGACTCGTATCAGACTTGTGTCAGACTCGTATCAGACTTGTCTCAGACTTGTGTCCGACTCGACTCGTCAAATACATCAAAGTAGTGTGTAACATTTTGGACAATCTTCGGACATGTGGGACACTGTTTTGAGGCATGCTGGACGTTTCTAACACAAGTGGGACTTGTGTTAAACATGTTTCTGACTGGGACTGACTCGTTGGTTCCTCACACGGTTTTGGTGACTTCCTGTTTACTGAGCAGAACCTCCAGCAGACGGAGTTTTGCTTTGAGCTGTTTATAGTCATGGTATTCCTCCTTCATCGGAGTGCGGTCCTCCTTCTGACAGATCCTGCCGGGAAACAGTTACCTCATCAGAATCGTGATCCAACAAGCTCTGAACTCGTCCAGCTGTAACTTCAGGTCACTCACCGTCCAGTCTGTCGGTAAAACTCGTCCTCAAACGCCTTCAGAACTTTACGCCTCGTCTTCTTCTCGGCTCGGGTCTCTCGCAGACACGCCAGCAGCTGAGACCTGGATCAGCGAAACGACAGAGG
>NC_084605.1:6036249-6098749 GCF_033807715.1 Cololabis saira | reverse complement strand
CTTCCATCTCTCTGCAGTCCTTACTTCCTTTCTTCCATCTCTCTGCAGTCCTTACTTCCTTACTTCCATCTCTCTGCAGTCCTTACTTATTTACTTCCATCTCTCTGCAGTCCATACATCTTTACTTCCATCTCTCTGCAGTCCTTACATCTTTACTTCCATCTCTCTGCAGTCCTTACTTCTCTTCTTCCGTCTCTCTGCAGTCCTTACTTATTTACTTCCATCTCTCTGCAGTCCTTACATCTTTACTTCCATCTCTCTGCAGTCCTTACTTCTCTCCTTCCGTATCTCTGCAGTCCTTACTTATTTACTTCCATCTCTCTGCAGTCCTTACTTCTTTACTTCCATCTCTCTGCAGTCCTTACTTCTTTACTTCCATCTCTCTGCAGTCCTTACTTCTCTCCTTCCATCTCTCTGCAGTCCTTACTTCTTTCCTTCCATCTCTCTGCAGTCCTTACGTCTTTCCTTTCATCTCTCTGCAGTCCTTACTTCTCTCCTTCCGTCTGTCTGCAGTCCTTACTTCTTTACTTCCATCTCTCTGCAGTCCTTACATCTTTACTTCCATCTCTCTGCAGTCCTTACTTCTCTCCTTCCGTATCTCTGCAGTCCTTACTTCTCTCCTTCCATCTCTCTGCAGTCCTTACTTCTTTACTTCCATCTCTCTGCAGTCATTACTTCTCTCCTTCCATCTCTCTGCAGTCCTTACTTCTTTACTTCCATCTCTCTGCAGTCCTTACTTCTCTTCTTCCATCTCTCTGCAGTCCTTACTTCTCTTCTTCCATCTCTCTGCAGTCCATACTTCTTTTCTTCCATCTCTCTGCAGTCCATACTTCTTTTCTTCCATCTCTCTGCAGTCCTTACTTCTTTACTTCCATCTCTCTGCAGTCCTTACTTCTTTTCTTCCATCTCTCTGCAGTCCATACTTCTTTTCTTCCATCTCTCTGCAGTCCATACTTCTTTACTTCCATCTCTCTGCAGTCCTTACTTCTTTTCTTCCATCTCTCTGCAGTCCATACTTCTTTTCTTCCATCTCTCTGCAGTCCTTACTTCTTTTCTTCCATCTCTCTGCAGTCCTTACTTCTTTACTTCCATCTCTCTGCAGTCCTTACTTCTTTACTTCCATCTCTCTGCAGTCGTTACTTCTTTACTTCCATCTCTCTGCAGTCCTTACTTCTCTTCTTCCATCTCTCTGCAGTCCTTATGTCTTTACTTCATCTCTCTGCCGTCCATACTTCTCTCCTTCCATCTCTCTGCAGTCCTTACTTCTTTACTTCCATCTCTCTGCAGTCCTTACTTCTCTCCTTCCATCTCTCTGCAGTCCTTACTTCTTTACTTCCATCTCTCTGCAGTCCTTACTTCTTTCCTTCCATCTCTCTGCAGTCCTTATGTCTTTACTTCCATTTCTCTGCAGTCCTTACTTATTTACTTCCATTTCTCTGCAGTCCTTACTTCTCTCCTTCCATCTCTCTGCAGTCCTTACTTCTTTACTTCCATCTCTCTGCAGTCCTTACTTCTTTTCTTCCATCTCTCTGCCATCCTTACTTCTTTACTTCCGTCTCTCTGCAGTCCTTACGTCTTTACTTCCATCTCTCTGCAGTCCTTACTTGTTTACTTCCATCTCTCTGCAGTCCTTACTTCTCTCCTTCCATCTCTCTGCAGTCCTTACTTCTTTACTTCCATCTCTCTGCAGTCCTTACTTCTCTTCTTCCATCTCTCTGCAGTCCTTACTTCTCTACTTCCATCTCTCTGCAGTCCTTACTTCTCTCCTTCTATCTCTCTGCAGTCCTTACTTCTTTCCTTCCATCTCTCTGCAGTCCCTACTTCTCTCCTTCCATCTCTCTGCAGTCCTTACTTCTTTCCTTCCGTCTCTCTGCAGTCCTTACTTATTTCCTTCCATCTCTCTGCAGTCCTTACTTCTCTACTTCCATCTCTCTGCAGTCCTTACTTATTTCCTTCCATCTCTCTGCAGTCCTTACTTATTTACTTCCATCTCTCTGCAGTCCTTACTTCTGTCCTTCCGTATCTCTGCAGTCCTTACTTCTCTTCTTCCGTCTCTCTGCAGTCCTTACTTGTTTACTTCCATCTCTCTGCAGTCCTTACTTCTCTTCTTCCATCTCTCTGCAGTCCTTACTTCTCTTCTTCCATCTCTTTACATTCCCTACTTCTCTCCTTCCATCCGTCTGCAGTCCTTACTTCTTTTCTTCCGTCCCTCTGCAGTCCTTACTTCTCTCCTTCCATCTCTCTGCAGTCCTTACTTATTTACTTCCATCTCTCTGCAGTCCTTACTTCTCTCCTTCCATCTCTCTGCAGTCCTTACTTATTTACTTCCATCTCTCTGCAGTCCTTACTTCTTTCCTTCCATCTCTCTGCAGTCTTTACTTGTTTACTTCCATCTCTCTGCAGTCCTTACTTCTCTACTTCCATCTCTCTGCAGTCCTTACTTATTTACTTCCATCTCTCTGCAGTCCTTACTTCTGTCCTTCCGTATCTCTGCAGTCCTTACTTCTCTTCTTCCGTCTCTCTGCAGTCCTTACTTGTTTACTTCCATCTCTCTGCAGTCCTTACTTCTCTTCTTCCATCTCTCTGCAGTCCTTACTTCTCTTCTTCCATCTCTTTACATTCCCTACTTCTCTCCTTCCATCCGTCTGCAGTCCTTACTTCTTTTCTTCCGTCCCTCTGCAGTCCTTACTTCTCTCCTTCCATCTCTCTGCAGTCCTTACTTATTTACTTCCATCTCTCTGCAGTCCTTACTTCTCTCCTTCCATCTCTCTGCAGTCCTTACTTATTTACTTCCATCTCTCTGCAGTCCTTACTTCTTTCCTTCCATCTCTCTGCAGTCTTTACTTGTTTACTTCCATCTCTCTGCAGTCCTTACTTCTCTCCTTCCTTCTCTCTGTAGTTCTTACTTCTTTCCTTCCCTCTGCAGTTTCTTCCTGGTCTACCCCCCCAGACATCTGTCCGTCCACAGGTGGTGAGACGAGGCAGGTTCTGAGTTCAGAGGTCGGTATGTCTAGGATGTCTTGCCAATGAGCTCCAACATCGGCAGGTGTTCTTACCTTTGAGCTGCTTGCGAGCCGTGGCCAGTTCGCTCATCACTCCAACCATCTCCGGGTTTGAGTATTTATCATTGTGGGACGGCTGTGAGAAAGTGAGACACACAACGGCGACAGACGTTTGAGCTCCTCAGCCCGTCAAAAGCCAATAAAATCAAACCCTTTCAGAGACGACACAAAAGCTAGAAACCCTTAGATCAGAACGCCAGTGAGTGTTTGTTTGATCTGCTGGGATCTTTTATAACAGCAACAAGTTCTTGCAAGTACATGAAACTGAAAAGACTCAACACAGTTGACGTGTTACGGTTTACCTTGTAGTTCATCTCCTGCTCAAACTGGTCCTCAAACCTGCGGACCCTCTTCTTCAGGCTCTGGATCTGCCTGGTGAGGAAGGGGATGGAGGGGGGCAGCTCGTCCCCCGATGCTTCAGTCCTGGTCCCCCGACACCTGGACAAAAACACAGGTGGGGTTCAGCATCAGTGAGGCTCCGAGTCCTCCTGAAACCAGACCTGACGGCAGTCAGTTCATGGTCCAGTCCGGGACTGCCAGGGGACCGGGTCCTGTAGCTCCAGATCAAACCCAAACCACCAAGACCTGGCCAGGAAGTGGATGCTGGGAGACTATGGCTCTTTTCATCAGTAAACAGGATGTAAAGACAGATAGGGAGACCATGAACTAGGTCACCAACACATTTCCCCTCGTTGCTTCAGGCTGTAGGTCTGGAAACAAAAGATGGTGAAGGACTGATGACATTAAAAGTATTAATGCAGCATCAAGGCAACGAGGTCAAACTGAAACTGTCTCCTCAAAGCAAACCACTCAAAACAGATTTCAACCACAAAACCCCAACCTCAACCCTAACCAAAACCTCAACCCCAATCCCAACCCTAACCTCAACTCCAACCAAAACCTCTAATCCAACCTCATCTCAAACCTCAAACCCAACCCTAACTGAAACCTCAAACCGAACTTAAACCTCAACCACAACCAAAACTTCAAAGCCAACTTCATCCTCATCCCAAACTCGAATCTTGACCCAAACCTCAACACCAACCACAAAAGTCCTAACCTAACCTCAACCAAAACCTCAAACCAAAGTTAAAACTCAACCCAAGCCCAAATCTCCACTCCAACCTCAACAGCAACCACAAAATTCCCAATCCCAACCCCAACCCTGATCAAAACCTCAACCCCAAATAAAACCCCAACCCCAACTAAAACCTAAACCTCTACATGTCAGTGTTTGACATTTCCCTGAGTTTGTGTTTCTGTTCTGCCCCGCCTGTTTTCCATCTGCCCTGATTGTTCACACCTGTGTCTCGCCTTCCCCTGCTCCCTATCAGTCCGTACTGTTTGCTCCCTCCATGTTTCCACGCCTAGTTTTTTGGATTCCTGTTTTGTCTTGTTTTGATCCTGCTCTGCAGCGTTTTTTGTTCTTGTTTTTTGTTGGAATAAACCCCGTTTTTGCTGAACTCCCGCCTCCCGCTCTCCTGCATCTGGGTCCTCAACTACACCAGCCTGACAAAACACCAACCACAAAAATCCTAACCCAAACATTAACCCCAACTAAAACCTCACCTCATCCCAAAACTCAACCCAAAGCTAAACCTCAACCCAAACTCCAATCTCAAATCGAAAACCTCAACCCAAGACCGAATCTCAACCCCATCTAAAACCTTAACACCAACCACAAAAATCCCAACCTCAACCTCAACCTCAACCCTAACCATGAACCGGTGTTCTGCCAATTCCTGCTGCTTTGCCAAAAAATGCTACCTAATGGTTTTCTACCTTTGTAGAGCTACAATTTTACTGTTTTACTCCCTAGTTCACTTCCTTTTCCCCCAAATGGTTCTTGTCGCTTGCCAGGCCGTCATTGTAAATAAGAATGTTCTTAATGACATGCCTGGCTAAATAAAGGCGAATGACTGAATCAATATCAATTAAAGCGTTAGAATTGTTTTTTTTTCTCTTTATCGTATAATGTTCACAAAGTCTAATGCAATTCATGTCATGGGTAGTGTATTTTGAAGGATCAAATACTCAACATCCCATATTATCAGTTTTACATCGTGCAAGAAATCATGGACGTGGCAATCAAACTTAGAAAATCGACTGTGCGCGTGCGCAGAACCACAAAGTAGCATTTCTCGGCGGGTAGCAAGGATTGGCAGAACACCGGGTTTAAACTGGGAGATGGTCCCCAAGTGGGAGTTGGCTCCTTTTCTTGCTGAGTTATTTGTAACTTTCTTGATGGGTTTGGCCAGTCGGGGTGTATTTCTGTGGGGCATTAAAAGATTAAAAGTAGACAAATAGACAGAAGGTAAGCGAGTGTGGGGCAGGGCTTACAGTATGTACTGCTGGCTGCAGGGTGGGGACGGCGCCGTGTCGGGGTCGGAGTTGAACCTCTGGCTGTGGCCGGAGCAGCGAGGGGAGGGCAGGGGGCTGGAGAGTCCCGACAGCAGCTGGAGTAGAGCTCCGCCTCCCCCACCTCCACCCTCGGACCCGTCTCCTCCTCCCCCCTCACCTCCGGGGCTCCTCTGTGGGGAGTACAGGGGGCTGCCGTTGGGGGGCGGCGGCTGCCGGCCGAGGTGGATGGGGGTCAGCGGCTGGTGTCTGGGGGACTGTGGAGGTCTGGCCAGGACCGTCAGCAGCTCTGCAGAAACAGACAACTGAATGTTAAGACAACCATGAAAGATGCAAATACACTTAGGCCCCGTTTACACGTAGCAAAACGTCACCAGCGTCATGTGTGCGACCTGTGTTTACAATTTGTTTGGCCATCGTCAATATTTTCTTGTATTTTACCTGTTTTATATTCTAAAGTCACACTTAAAAGTAACTCCACTTCTCTGTCACTCCAAATGAAAGACTCTCGTTCCGTCTTGGAAGTAACTGCAGTCAAGGCTGATTTATGGTTGCGCGTTACACCAACGCAGAGCCGACGGCGTAGGGTACGCGGCGACGCGCACCGTACGTAGGCTACGCCGTCGATTTAACGCAGAACCATATTATTCAGGCTTCACACGTGTCATTTGTTGATGTTTTTTTCCAGGATTCTGATTGGCTAGCATGACTTTATCTTCTCGTTACACTGCCCCCTGCAGGTTTGGCTGCTCATAGCTCATAGTTAACAGCGTATTTATGCGGCTTCGTGTAAACGCGGGTATTTTTCAAAGCGTAGAGGGGGAAATATCCGTTTTTGTAAATACCCGGCTATGTGTAAACGTGGTCTAAGAGTTGCACACGACTTCTTTTACATTGTTTTTGTCTTCATTGTTGTTAAATAAAAATAACGTAAATAACGATACTTAAATACTTAATTATTTTGATGAAGACAGTAAACCCAGCACACACACACACACACACACACACACACACACACACACACACACACACACACACACACACACACACACACACATACACACACACACACACACACGTTCATTGTTCTGAGTCCAGGTGGTCCCAGCGTTACTCTGCTTTTCAGAAGAAAACAGGACAAGTTTGTTGATCTGTAGTTCAAACTCGAGCTGAGCTAAATACTAGGTAAAGATGTTAGCCATTAAACGATGCTACAACCAACTAAGCTAACTGGTAGCTAATTAGTGTTAAACAATGCTAGCACTAACTCAGCTAACCGGTAGTTTGTTAATGTTTATTGTAGCACTAACTCAGCTAACCGGTAGCTAGTAGCTAGGAAACTGCAGGGCTGGAGGGAGTAAAAATCCTAAAAAAAAAACAACTTTATGAGCTCAAATTTACCAGGAAAATTTTCAAAACTTCTGAGCTCCTTAATATCCGAATAGAATAATTCCTCGATCATGTATACACTCATTCCACTTTAAATTAATTCCGGTCTTTCTTTCTGCTCGTTCCCTCGCCCGTCTGTCTCCATGACGCTTATATTCCGCGATGGGCTTGTTTTCCAAACAAAGTTTCAAGATGCAGCAGCAGTAAACGCTGGTCAAGAGCAGAGACCATTTATTTAATAAATAGCTTGGAGGACCTGGAAATAATTAAAAGAACAGAAGGAAACAGGAAACATCAAAATTGTGAGTTTTTCAAAGTTGTAGCGGCTAAGTTTGTTTTTCTTCCGGTAGTTTAACTTCCGGTCCCCCCCCTATCCAATCAGAACCTTCCCAACCCCCAGACCTTAAGAGGAATTGGATAAAGCCGATCAAACGTGTTTTCCATGTAAACCTCAATTCGGAATTACTATTTCCATTTAAACTCGAATGGAAATAGTTTAATTCTGAATTATTTAATTCGGAATAATTAATTCCGAATTAAAAAACATCATGTAACCGTGGCCAATGAGGCAGAAATGCATCAGGTAAAGTAAAAACTGGAGACAAGGGGAATATAAAAACCACAAATGCGTGTAGAAGGACGAGGAAAAACAAAAAATATATACAGGACTGTCTCAGAAAATTAGAATATTGTGATAAAGTCCTTTATTTTCTATAATCCAAAAATGTCATACATTCTGGATTCATTACAAATCAACTGAAATATTGCAAGCCTTTTAATATTTTAATATTGCTGATCGTGGCTTACAGCTTAAGAAAACTCAAATATCATATCTCAAAAAATTAGAATATTCTGGGAATCTTAATCTTAAGCTGTAAGCCATAATCAGCAATATTAAAATAATAAAAGGCTTGCAATATTTCAGTTGATTTGTAATGAATCCAGAATGTATGACATTTCTGTTTTTTTTAATTGCATAACAGAAAATAAAGAACTTCATCACGATATTCTAATTTTCTGACAGTCCTGTATATATTTCTGCTTTTATTTTTAATTATGCCGATTTTCTAACAGAAACGATCCCCTGGTGTGAGCGCGCCCCCTGGTGGCCGGAGGGCCGCCCTGCCGCCGCCCCGGACCCCCTGTCATGCCAAAAAGTGATTGCCTGCCAATCTGATTTCTCCCCTGAAAATGGGTCTTTTTACCTGCCAAAAATTGATTGAAGGCCAAATACAATTAATGAAAGGTAGTTTCTACCTAAATATGATTTGATCTCATTCTTGAGCTTCATAATATAAACACTGTACGTATGTCCACATCAGCCCAGATGTATAATATACATACAGGTGAAGAATATGGTGTAAAAGTTAATTTATTTCAATAATTCAACTTAAAAAGGTTAAACTAATACATTACATAGTCTCATTACATACAAAGCAAAATATGTTAAACCTTTATTTGTTATAATTTTGATGATTGAATTGTTTATTGATAAAAAATATTCACATTTTTTTAGATTTTTTATTTGGGGTTTTCATAAACTGAGTCATAATCACCAAAATCATAGCAAATAAAGGCTTGAAATATCTCACTTTAAATGTAGTGGGAAATAATATATTTGTTTTACCTTAAGTCGAAATAAATGTACGAATTAAGTTTTGAAATATATTCAAATTTTCAGACCTTCACCTGTATATGATGACATCAATAAATAAGAGCATAATATGTGTCTGTATTGGTTCAACACGGAACGCAACTCTTAATTCCCAATTACAGAACAATTCCGTATTTCAACGGGTGGCGACCCTACCTGGGGGGTCGTTCTCGTCGGCCGGGTGGTGGTGGTGATGACAGACCGCCACCGCCACCGCCGCCGGCGGCGTCTTCTCGGCCAGGACTCCGGCGGGGTCCTTGTGCTCCTTGCCGGCCCGGCTCGGGGGCCCCTCCTCGGGGGAGGGCCCCAGCGAGGGGCCCCCCTCCACCTCCAGCGCCTGGAGCTTCAGCAGCGAGCTCTGCAGACAGAAGCAGAACATGTCCGACATGCACGGCCAGCGGTTCCAGCTGTTTTCCAGAACCCAGGTCTCTGGAGCGTCACATGGAGGGGGGGAGTGGCACCGAGACGGGCTGGTTTCTGCTCCCAGACCCCCCTTTTAATCCTCCTCGTGTCCAGATGTTCTGGTTCTGGTTCTGCAGCAGTTAGTCCCGTCCAGAAACGTGCAGGAATATCCGACAGCGAGCTGCTGCACGTTCACTGATGCTGATGCTGAGGATGCTGCTGAGGATGCTGATGATGATGATGGTCCCCCCCCCTCTCTCTCAGGCCGGATTACTCATCCTCGGTCTTGTGAGGAAGAGCAGCACGAGCATCGCGTGGGGAGCAGGGAGCATCTCCGTGACATCGTGAGGTTTTTCCCGCATCGGAGGGGGAAGGACCCAGCTGGTGACGTCACCGCCCATTCATAAAAAACAGCGTAGGCAGATGAAACGTGCTGCCTCCATCATGACGTCATCCATTGAACCATAAAGATACAAACCACGAGGCCGAAATATTGGATTTAAAGTGCAACAAAAAACAGAACGTAATACATTTTGTGAAAAGAGGAAAACAACTCAAAAACAACTTGAAAATTATATGCAAGATCTTCCTTCTTTTTTTCATAATTTCTTTTGTGTTAATTCCGATATTCATTCTTATGCCACAAGGCACAAAGATGATTTTAATTTACCGTTTTGTAGAACATGTAAACATGTAAAAATATTTGTCAATGTCAATGTCAATTTTATTTATAAAGCACATTTAAAAATGACCGAGGTTGACCAAAGTGCTGTACAGCATACAACAAAATAAAACAATACCAAAAGAAAAACACAGTACACAGTGTAGAAACAATAAAATCACTAACATACTAAAATGATCAATAAAATAGTAATAAAAAATAGAAAATAGAGAATAGACGACAAAGAACAGACACATAAAGTGCACAATCACTTCTCACAGATGTAGGGAACTAATTTGTCGCACACTAAAAGCCAAAGAAAATAAATACGTTTTCAAAGAAGACTTAAAAACCACTAGGGTCTGGGCAGATCTAACATAATCTTTCATCACTTTCAGAGGCCCCCACTTGTGGAATTCCCTCAATAAATCTCTTAAATCATCACCATCCTTGCCAATATTCAAAAAACATTTAAAAAACTTTATTATTTCATCTTTAGTGTTTATTATTTAATCTGAGTTACATTTTCTTTTGTGTTTTGTTTTTATTACTCCCCCTTGTGTAGCTTTTGTTTGGTTTTTTATTCATATATGGAAAGGATTCTATGGAAGCCACCAGGCTTCTTCCTTTCCTTGCATATTAGTTCATAGTTTTTTTCATTTTTTGTTCAATTTGTCTTATATTGGTAAATAAATAAACTAAAACTAAACTAAACTCCTGGAGGGAAGGCATTTTGGGATAACATCCTGAACATTGCCTTATAAGTATTGTATCTCCAATAAAATTAAAGAGGTTCACAATAAAATTCCGCACCCTATCCAACAAATGTAGGCTATTATTTTCTAAATTCTTAAATATTGAAAATAATTGCACTTTTTGAAACGTGGAACCAGAAACCATCACTCATTTATTCTACCACTGTGCTCGACCTCTCAATTTCTGGTCTCAATTTGAACAATATATAGTGTCTAAAATCAATATAAACATCTCAATTGACTGTAGGAGTGTGATGTTTGATTTGGTCCATGAAGAAAATGACATTTGTTTGTGTGTCATTCTCCCCACTTCTGTTAATTTCACTGGATTTTATATTTAATTTTTTTGTTACATATATATTGGAGCACTTGTCTGATGTTCTTTGTATATAATTTATACTATAAAAAACCATGAGAGCAAAACTACAACCAACATTCTGCTGATCTTTGGGTATTGATGACTGATCAGGTGAACTATAAAAGCAGACACTGCGTCTTAACACAATGCCAAAAGGGAAATACATCAGTAAAAGCCTTAGATGAGCTCATTAATCTGAAAAGGGATTATAAAACCAATTTCAAAGTATTTGGAGTTAAGCTTTATGATTAGAAGATTAAACGTGTGTGTTTATGTGATGTTTCAATGTGATGTGTAGCATGTCCAACCTGATCCCGTCTTCCTGACCTGCTGTTGTCGTTCAGTATTACCAGCGATGAGGTTCGGTCTGTGTGGCCCTGCAGACTCTCCGTAGTCAACGCGGTTGCTATGGTAACCAACACGTGCAGAGCTGATGCAAGAATACTACAGTGGAGTGTGGTGGAGTGAGGAGGGGCTGCATCGAGCCTGATGGGAAAATAATTAACCTGCATTTCCTCTAGTCCTGGTTCCAGCTCCTCTAGCTGTGAAATCACAACCAGTTTTCAGCTGATTCCATTTAAATGTAAAGAAGAATTCTTTACTATTCTTTCTTTTGTTAATTCTTTGGCATCTTTGGAAGATTAATTTAATCTGATTTAACTTAATTACAGAGAAGTATGATATTGCTAACCATGTCTCATTTTTTTTAGGGTTCCTCTTATGTCAGTTAATTTGAATTTTTATTTATTTATCTTATTTTTTTTTTATTTTTTTTTAAACTTTTTTTGTTGCTGCTGTTTTGCGTGTCCTGTATTTTAGTTTATTACTTTATTTTTCCTATTATTATTGTCTTCAGTCAGAGTTTGCTTGGTAATCGGTACTCACTTTGGGACCTGTTTATAATTACGTATTTTGCAGTGTGTGTGTTTTGGGGTGTTTGTTATGTTAAGTTTTGTGTCCTTATTTATTTTATTTATTTATTTATTTTTATTTATTTTATTTAGTTATTTATTTATTTTTTTTTGAGTGTGTATGGTAAAATATAAAACGGGGTATTCTGTCGAACCCTTTAAAAGAAATGTTTATTGTGTAATATAATTTACATGGATTACCCAATAAAGAAATATGTTAAAAAAAAATGTAAAGAAGAAAAGAAAACCCTCAGTTTGTTCCTACAACTTTTATTTTCTCTTATGTTCTCTTATGTAACAGTCACAACCATAAAGCTTGTTTATTCAGCTACCGAGGCAACCACTGGAATAATAACAATTATAATAATGTTAATAATAACAATAATAATAATCTTAATAATAATATATAAACATCACAAACACCTCAAAATACTTCCAAAATATACAAATTCATCTGCAAAAATTTCATCACAACCTCATCTGAAAAATATAAACGTGAAACTCCTTCTGGTCCAAACGTGTCAGTTGTCGGAGCAGGAAAAGGTCATGTGACCGACGTCACCGGGAGGAAACAAGGAGGAGCCTGATGGCTCTCTGCTGCCCCCTGCAGTCCAGGAGGACCCCCTGGTGGTGAAAACCACAAACTACACGCTGCCCAGATCGGACTTTATCGATGTTTTCTGTAGCGACTTCGGTCTGACCTGTCGGGTCGAACCTCATCCGTCTTCGACGTCGCTGTTACGTGATTCGTGCCACAAGTTTGCGCTGCTGCTGCATCTTTGTTTACATCCGTAAACCCGTCGTACTCAGTACTGGAGTTGAGGGGGGATGAGGGGGGTGAGGGGAGATGGCATCCCCCCCTGGAATAAAAAACAGTCCAAATCATCCCCCCTGTAAAACTGTCATCCCCCCTTTCCATCCCTTATGTCATTTCATCAATGAATGTGGTTTTACTGCTATTTCAACATTTAGAGTCATCACCAGAAAAATAACTTATTTGACAATTTTCACCTGTTTCAAGTAAATTTTAACTTGAAATAAGTAGGAAAATCTGCCAGTGGGACAAGATTTATCTTCTCATTACAAGCAAAAAAATCTTGTTCCACTGGCAGATTTTTCTACTTATTTTAAGTGAAAATCTACTTGAAACAGGTGAAAATTGTTGTTTTTTCCAGTGATGAGTCTTGTTTTAAGTGTAATGAGATTCTTTTACTAAAATGAGACATTTTACCTAGAAATAAGACAAATATTCTTGATAAGATTTTGAGTTTTTGCAGTGATCCATTTTACTTATCCTGTGAAGGACAGAGTCATATTGATAAGTTCAGAAAAGTGTTTTTTATTGTTGTGTTTTGATGTATTTGATGTAAGCCCAGTGGATATTTAAAGCTTACAGAAGGCTGCATTTAACTGCTGCTATGTCATTCCTGCAGTATTTCTGCAGGTGTTTTGGTCACTGCTATTATTTGTAATATATTATTTGTAATCAGCCCAAATTATCTGTCCCCATATGATAAAATCCACCATCCCCCCTGATTTCTTTTTACAACTCGAGTACTGCTGTTACGTGATTCGTGCCACAAGTCTGCGCTGCTGCTGCATCTTTGTTTACATCCGTAAACCCGTCGTACGGCACGTGGCGTCACTTGCAGCCGCAGGTCACGTCACCAGAGACGCCCGTTCACAACGAAGTCCGATATAAGACACGTTTAAAATAACAAAGCGAACAACCACAAACTAAATCAGATTTTTGGTAGAAAACCTGAATTCAGCAGTAAGACCTACAGACGGAACGTCGTTAGCTTCACATTCATGTACGGGGGGTTTTATGTGCCCCATCCAATAAAATTATTTGAGTATAATCATGAGCACAGTCTTGTACTGTGAGCTGTGCTGAGAGACCAGCGACACGGTTCTGGGTTGGTCTGGAAGGTTCTGGCATGAAGCAGCTCTCTTCACCAGCCGTTGACGGCCGCTAACCAGAGCTAACAGGACATCTGGTGCTTTACTGGTCGGTTGGCAGCTTTAGCGGTAGCTCTCGCCGCTGGTCTGCTGGTCACATGACCTTCACCCACTCCAGGATCCCTGCAGGACAAACCAGAGTAGCCCAGCGTGGACCTGTAGCGACGGCTAGGAGATGGTCAAGTGAGGGCTAAGAGACGCCTACGCTAGTGCTACATAACAGCAAAGTGAAGGCTAAACTAGGGCTAAGTGACGGCTAAGTGAATGCTAAGCGAGGGCTAAGTGACGGCTAAGCTAGTGCTACGTAACAGGAAAGTGAAGGCTAAGCTAGGGCTAAGCGATGCTGAAGCTAGGGCTAAAAGACGGCTAAGCTAGTGCTACGTAACAGCAAAGTAAAGGCTAAGTGAATGCTAAGCTAGGGCTAAGTGACGGCTAAGCTAGTGCTACGTAACAGCAAAGTAAAGGCTAAGTGAATGCTAAGCTAGGGCTAAGTGACGGCTAAGCTAGTGCTACGTAACAGCAAAGTAAAGGCTAAGTGAATGCTAAGCTAGGGCTAAGTGTCGGCTAAGCTAGTGCTACGTAGCAGTAAAGTGAGGGCTATGTAACAGCTAAGCTAAGGCTATGTAACAGCTAAGCTAGGGCTACGTAAAAAGTAAAGCTAGGGCTTAGCAACCGTTGGGGTTCTAACAGTAACTGCAGGAACTTCTGAAAGTGAACTTTGACCTATGAAGACAGGTCACATGTATCATAATCATAATTTTATTCTGCTGATAACGAGGCGAGCGGCGTTGAGTTGTCCTGAAAGGATCTCAGGGTGCAGCTTAGCTCATGCTAACCTGTTATGCTAAACACGCATTAGTTTGCTCAACGTTTGGTCAAATCTGTCCGTCCTCGTCTCAGAAACCAGGATGGATGAACAGATTCGATCGGAACGATACAAGCCAACAGCTAGCTTAGCATGAGCCGCAATAAGCTAAATCAGCTAGCATGTCGTAACTGAAGCCACGTGGGCGTCTTCTAACCGACAACCAGTCCTGTTCAGTTCTGGGCGGAGAATCTAACAGTGTGATGATGTCACAGGAAGCGTGTCCTGGTCTCTTTCATAATAAATGACAACAATATCTGATGAACAAATACAGGAACAAAATATATCGTCATGCTTCAAAGAACGACAGAAACAAATTATTAAAACGCAGAAATATTCACTGTCAGCTTGAAGAAAACAACTGTTAACGTGTCTTTGAGCTGTAACGACAGCAGGAAGTGAAGGCATCACGTGACCTCCAGTTTAAGGGCTTAGAAGGAAATTCAGCTGCCGGTTCCTCCGCCGGGGGGTGAAGGTCCTCAGAAGGTCCTCAGAAAGTCCTCAGAAGTTCCTCAGAAGTTCCTCAGAAGTTCCTCAGAAGGTCCTCAGAGCTGCAGCACAGCGGGTAAAAAAGCTGACGTCAGGTTTGGTTCGGAGGAAGACCAGAGTTTAAATGATCAGATGTCTGATCCCCTTCAGAATAAAAGCCTCAGGTCCATGTTTCCTGTTCAGGTGTGAATCCGGCCGTAAGATTTCAACCGTTCTTCCAAATATTAGCAAATATTTTCAGACTTTCTCCATGTAGAAGATGTTTGTTTACTAGAATTAAAAGTATTTTTGCCCAAAAACTTGGCAAAAGAAGAAAAACTCCTGGTGATAAAAATGAATCCAGACAAAACTTGAAAACAGGAATCAGTTTCACAGACGGGAAGAAGCTTTAGTCCACAGCTTTAGTTGTTGTTTCTTTAAAAATACATTAGCTTCACTGTCGACCGGTGGAAGGACCTGGGAGGCCTCTTGAAGTTCCTCAAGGTTCCTTGAGGTTCCTCGACATTCCACGTGAGTTTCCTCTTGAAGTTCCTCGAGGTTCCTTGTGAGGTTCTTCAGGAATCGTCCCCCGAGTCATCGAGGAAACGGTAAAGTTTGAATGTGTCTCAGGCGTCAGAACGAACGCCGGTTCAGGACTGGAACCTGCAGGTCCAGGTCCAGGTACCAGGAACCGCTGGACCAGCAGCCTCCTCTCCGTGCTCCTTCGTGTACGCCGGGTCCACCAGAAACCAGGTCCACCAGAAACCAGGTCCACCAGAAACCTCAGAAGTCGTGGTCCCAGCCGGAGTCGTCATCCGGAGGCGGGTCCTCGCGGTCTTCGGGAAAACTGTCGAAGTTGCTGGTGTCGACCGCAGAGGAGACCTGGACACAAGACCAAGACGTCAGAGTCCAGGACCAGAACCCGGGTCCCAGTCAGAAACCAGGTCCAGTCAGAAACAGGTCCAGTCAGATAGATCTTGTCACAGGTGTTCCCCAAGGTTCAATCCTGGGTCCACTCCTTTTCAGGCTGTACATAAACGATCTACCATCAGTGTGTGAGGTCATTCTGTACGCTGATGATACCGTGATTTTTGTAAAGGGTAAAGACTCTGAGGCTGCTCAGCTTACAAAGGTCATGGTAAATGTTACAAACTGGTTGAATAACTGTTATTTACAACTTAACTCCTCTAAAACAGTAAATGAATACAAATGTCTCAGCATTATGTTAGACAGTAATTTCACTTTTAAACATCATGTTAAAAAAATGAGCAAATATTCTCAAATTCACACTTGCAGGCCCCTCAGAAATCACATGACTACAGAAGCTGCAACAATGTTCATGTTTTCTCTCATAATATCTCATACTTATTACTGTTTACCCAGTTCTGAGCTGGAACAATATTGGAATTTTCAAAAACTGCTGACTCATATACAAAATCCGTCACAGTTTAGCTCCGCCGCCGCTCTGTAGTCTTATAAAACTTAGATCACCCGCAACAAGTGTAAACCAGACGGGGAAACTGTATTTGGTCAATCAGTTTTTACCTACAGGGCAACCAATGAGTGAAATACAATCCCTCAAAACATAAGAGAGTCCATCTCTATAGCTAATGGCTAATGGCTAATCCAATTTTGTCAACACTAGTCTCTGATTTACCTGTAGTGGACTGCCAATGGAAATTAGCCTTTTGGCTACAATTGGGTGTATTTACATTTTTAAAATGTTCATTAATGTACATTGTCCCTCTATAACAAATAAATGAGAAAGAAACCAGGTCCAATCAGAAACCAGGTCCAGTCAGAAACCAAACCAGGTCCAGTCAGAAACCAGGTCCAGTCAGAAACCAGGTCCAGTCAGAAACCAGGTCCAGTCAGAAACCAAACCAGGTCCAGTCAGAAACCAGGTCCAGTCAGAAACCAGGTCCAGTCAGAAACCAGGTCCAGTCAGAAACCAAACCAGGTCCAGTCAGAAACCAGGTCCAGTCAGAAACCAAACCAGGTCCAGTCAGAAACCAGGTCCAGTCAGAAACCAAACCAGGTCCAGCCAGAAACCAGGTCCAGTCAGAAACCAGGTCCAGTCAGAAACCAAACCAGGTCCAGTCAGAAACCAGGTCCAGTCAGAAACCAGGTCCAGTCAGAAACCAGGTCCAGTCAGAAACCAGGTCCAGTCAGAAGGGTCGTCTCACCACGGGTACGATGGGCGGAGTCAGAGTTCCTTTCTTCAGCCCGTCCCAGTTGAAGCCCTCGAACCACCTGGACAGAGGAACACATCAGTTTCAGGTCTCGCTGGGACCGGGTCCATGAGGTCCGGCTCGGCTCGCTCACTTGTGCTTCTGGATGTCCTTCACTCCGTTCTTCAGGTTTCCCAGCCTCTCCGAGGGATTGTCCCTGTAAACACCGGCGGTTAGACCTCCGCCTGGAGCCTGGGGGGGGGACCCGGACCCGGACCCGGACCCGGACCCGGACCTACCTGCACAGCTTCTTGATGAGGTGGGTGGCGTTCTTCGTGATCTTCTTGGGGAACTCGATCATGTCGATCCCCCTCAGGATGATGTTGTAGGTCTTCATGGGATCCGGACCCGAGAACGGAGGACTGCGGACACAAGCGGAGACGGTGGAACCACAGAGACCTCCTGGGTCAGACCCCCCCCCTACCCTCCCCGGATCGTCCTCACCTGCCGGTCAGCAGCTCGTACATCAGGACTCCCAGGGACCAGTAGTCGGCCGACACGTCGTGGCCCTTGTTGAGGATGATCTCCGGGGCAACGTACTCCGGCGTTCCGCAGAAGGTCCACGTTTTCTTACAGAAGCCGATCTTTTTTGCAAAACCAAAGTCCACCTGCAAAAGATAACACAGATTTTTTACTCAATTCAATTCAATTTTATTTATATAGCGTCTAATACAACAAAAGTTGTCTCTAGACGCTTTCCAGAGACCCAGAACATGAACATAAACCCCCGAGCAATTATTACATAAACAATGGCAGGTAAAAACTCCCCTAGTGGAAGAAAAACCTTAAGCCAAACAGTGGCAAGAAAAACTCCCCTTTAGGAGGAAGAAACCTTGAGCAGGACCAGGCTCATAAGGGGGGACCCTCCTGCCGAGGGCCAGACTGGGGGTCAGGGACGGCAGCAGCACAGCAGGCAGGTGGAAGCAGCAACGGGATGACCAGAGGGGGGGGACAGCAGGCCAGCACGCAGCTCCCGAAGCTCCGGCCCAATCAGCAAGTCCCAGGTTGGGGTGCAGGGTCAGGAAAAGGTTGAAAAGGGGCAGGACCAGGGAGAGGAGTCTTGAGGGACGAACCTTCTCTCCCGCCCAAAAGGGGCCGTTACCCTGCCCCCCTCACTCCCACACTGCAGGATCCGGTGTTTTGCATTCAGAGATGCAAATATAAGAATGACATTTACGACACGATTCAGTGCCGAAGTTGGCTTCTGATTGGTCACAGGACTCAGACATTTATACGTAGACGCCGCATCGAGTGTTCTTGCCCGCTGCTGCGATACGTCAACGACACCGCCATATTGGATGTGGCAAGACTGCGCTGTAAACTAATACAAGTAAATGCACTTATTTTCATAAAGCATCTTTCTACAAAGAAATGTACGCTTTACGTCTCATTTATTCATTCACACACGCACTAATATACTTGGGAAACAGTTAGGCACCAAATATAATATATTTAATTTTCTCAGATGGCAAAAATAAGAACTTTATTGATCCCACATAGGAGTAATTCATGTTGTATCAGCTATAGAGAACAAGGTAGTGCCGAAAAACAATATATATCCCCCCTCACAAAAATAAGAAAAATAGAGAAACATATTTTCTCATCAACAAAGCATATTTAACATAAACATATTTAAAATTTTGCAAGTAACAAAATAACATATTTGAACCAGTTATTTTATTGTCTGAAAAATGGTTCAAATATGTTATTTTGTTATTTGAAAAATGTCAAATTTGTTTTGTTGATGAAAAAATATGTTTCTCTATTTTTCTTATTTTTATGAGGGGGGATATATATTGTTTTTTGGCACTACCTTGTTCTCTATAGCTGATATAACATGAATTATTCCTATGTGGGATCAATAAAGTTCTTATTTTCGCCATTTGAGAAAATTAAATATATTATATTTGGTGCCTAACTGTTTCCCAAGTATATTAGTGCGTGTGTGAATGAATAAATGAGACGTAAAGCGTAAATTTCTTGGTAGAAAAACGCTTTATGAAAATAAGTCCATTTACTTGTATTAGTTTACAGTGCAGTCTTGAACATCCAATATGGCGGCAACGTTGACGTACGGCTCAGCGCTCGATGGGGCGTCTACGTATAAATGTCTATGACAGGACTAAGAGGCCATATAGACCCGGTTTAAGGTGGCCTTGTTGTCTAAATTAGACAACAATTAGAACCGGCTCCCACATTAACACCAGCTCTGAATTTGTAGCCAACTATGTTTACCGTTTAACAGATTTGATGGAAACTGAACACGACCAACGTGACGGACTGATGGTGAACTTGGCCTGGCAGCCGTCAGGTGTGAGAACTGGCTGCATTGGCTCGTACCAGTTTGGCGTATCCTCGGCGGTCCAGGACCAGGTTTTCAGGTTTCAGGTCCCGGTATATGATGCCTTTGGCGTGCAGGTAAGCAAACGCCTCGAGGACGCAGCCCGTGTAGAACCTGGTGGTGGAATCTTCAAACGAACCCCTGAAACACACACATGGACAACGGGATTAGGTATGAAGACCCGGGTACAACACAGACCAGGTCTACCACACCACACAAGACCCCAGCAGTGTTGTGCAAGTTTATATTTCTCATGAACTAGTTCAAAGTTCAGTTCACATAGTTTAAAAATGAACAGTTCACGTTCATAGTTCACCATTTTCATTTTGAACTAGTTCAAATTCAGTTAATTTCAATATTTTTAGGTGAGCAGTACAAATGAAACGCCACCTTATTATAAAACTGTTCACAGTAAACAATCATGTATTGTTCTAGTGGCTTTTCAACTTTCCTCAGAGGCTGTAAATCTCCAACAATGTAGTCCATTATCAATGTGTCTACCTGTTGCAGGTAAATCAAACCCCTGAAGGAGCAGCAGTGACTGGGGTCGTTTGGGTTGTTGGGTCTTCTTGATCTTTCCTGATCACTTTGTTTGATTGTCAAGGACTTGCAGATATTTCCTCACACTGGACGGATGCTTTAACTCCACATGGCGTTTATAATGTGAAGTTGACGAGGCAGACGCTCAGACTAGTTTTCTCAGCGCAGGTGGACATAATTTGCACAGAAAGGTTAGATTTTTACCATCAGACTCTTTGGGAGACGATGTGTAAAATTCCTGCAGATAATGATAAACGGATCATCATCTGACGGCTCGCTGACGCTGCGTCTGCAATGTCTCTCTCTTCACTGGTCATGTAAAGATGCACCGGGCTCGGGCCGCCATTGACATGGAGCTGGTGCCCGTTGCTATGCTAGTGTGTGCACTGCATTGTGGGTAATGTAGTGTGAAGTTAAATGTGCGCGCCGCCCGCTGATGAAATGAGAAGGATTATTCCGTAATAATTGGACCGAAACAGAGAAGCTGAAACTCACATAATCTGAACAGTTCAAATTCCAGTTCACGGAACAAGTTCTTTATTTGCAAATATGTTGCGTTCAGTTCAACGTTCTCACAGAAATGAACGTGTTCAATGAACGCATTTATTTGAACTCGTTCATGCACAACAGGTCCACCAGAGACCAGGGGCCGGATTCACCAATATGTTCTTAAGAACGATCTTAAGAAATGTCTTAAGATCTAAAATTAAGAAGTTCATAAGAAAGTTCTTAAGTGCAATTCCTCAATATTTTCTTAAGAACCGTCTTAAGAACTGTCATTTCTTACGAATTTCTTATTTTTCCTACTTAAGAACTTCTTAAAATATGTCATTGCATTGCACGCGCCAACAAACAACATTTATATATATATATATATTATATATACATGTAGTTTGGGTCTTAACCGTCAGTCACTCACTAAACATGGAGAAGGAGAAAAAGAGATGCAGGAACTTTTCAAGGTTATGGTGGATGAAAAAAATACTATTGGGGAAAATTAATAATAATTAACTACCACGCTAACTAACATGCTAACAAACAGTTAACAGGCTCTTTGTGTAATTAATTACAAAGTATATCATCAAACTATGACCTACTAGTCTAAAATGTGTTGAAAAAGCTGATATTAGAGTCTTACATTTTCACAGATGACATTTTAAGACAGGTCAAGGTTGTCTTAAAGTTATGAAAAAAGTCAAGAACAAATTTGGAACTTTTATTTCAAGAATACCATTTATTCTTAAGTATTTTCTTAAGAAGAAACTTAAGAAGAAAGTTAAGAAGATACTTAGAGAATTTTTGGAGAATATGACTCCTTCTCTTTTTTCTTCTTAAGACTGAACTTAAGAAAAAAATGACACTTAAGAAGATTTTTTTTCCTAAGAATGTTTTGTGAATCCGGCCCCAGGTCTACCACACCAGACCAGACCAGGTACAACAGAGACCAGGTCTACATTACCAGACCAGACTAGGTACAACAGAGACCAGTTGGCGTACCTGTCTCTCAGGATGGTCCACAGCTCTCCGCCCAGACAAGCCTCCATCAGCATGTACAGGTATTTCCTGTCTTTGAACGTCCGGTGCAGCCTGAAGACACACGTAGGTCACAGTCAAACCCAGTCTCCTCCGGATTACAGAAGCTTTTATTTTGAAGGTCCAGACCTGACGATGAAGTCGGAGTGCGTCTCGGTCATGATGTGTTTCTCCGAGCGAATGTGCTCCTGCTGCCTCGTGTCCACGATGTGGCGCTTCTTCAGGATCTTCATGGCGAAGGTCTTGGCCTCCTCGTTCTTCAGCTGCACCTGAACGGAGACACAGACAACTTCACCACAGGAACCCGGGAATGTTGTCTAATAAACACACGTCAGGAGGGCTGTTGTCACGACAGGTACGCAACACTTTTTAAGATTTGTTGTTTTAACCCTTGTACTGTCTTTGGGTCAAAATGACCTAATTCTCCTGTTCCTTCCTTCCCTCCTTCCTTCTTCCTTTTTCCCTTCCTTCCTTCCCTCCTTCCTTCCTTCCTTCCTTCCTTCCTTCCTTCCTTCCTTCCTTCCTTCCTTCCTTTCTTCTTTTCTCCCTTCCTTCTTTCCTTCTTTTTTCCCTTCCTTCCTTCCTTCCTTCCTTCCTTCCTTCCTTCCTTCCTTCCTTCCTTCCTTCCTTCTTTTCTTCTTTTCTCCCTTCCTTCTTTCCTTCTTTTTTTCCTTCTTTTTTCCTCCCTTCTTTCTTCCCTTCCTTCTTTCCTTCCTTCTTTTCTTCCTTCCTTCCTTCCTTCTTTCTTTTTTCCCTTCCTTCCTTCCTTCCTTCCTTCCTTCCTTTTTCCCTTCCTTCCTTCCTTCCTTCCTTCCTTCCTTCCTTCCTTCCTTCCTTCCTTCCTTCCTTCCTTCCTTCCTTCCTTCCTTCCTTCCTTCCTTCCTTCCTTCTTTTCTTCTTTTCTTCTTTTCTCCCTTCCTTCTTTCCTTCTTTTTTCCCTTCCTTCCTTCCTTCCTTCTTTTTTCCTCCCTTCTTTTTTCCTCCCTTCTTTCCTTCCTTCCTTCTTTCTTCCCTTCCTTCTTTCCTTCCTTCCTTCCTTCTTTTCTTCCTTCCTTCCTTCTTTCCTTCCTTCCTTCTTTTCTTCCTTCCTTCCTTCTTTCCTTCCTTCCTTCTTTCCTCCCTTCTTCCCTTCCTCCTTCCTTGACCCAAAGACAGCACAAGGGTTAAGATTTACACATTTTAAAGTCAGAGCCTATCAGGGGCCTCCAGGGGCCATTAGATCCCACCAGTGGCCAAAAGGGGCTATCAGTGGCCATCAGGGGCCTCCAGGAGCCAAGAAGAGCCACCAAAGCCTATCAAAGGCCATCAGAGGCCAACAGGGGCCACCAGAATTTCAACATTCCAGCTGAGGTTCAGGTCCAGGTTCCGGCTCGCTACCATCTACAGAAGGATCTGTATCTGTGGCCCCCCACGTCCCCTGAGGACCAGGTTTCCACCAGGACCGGTGTTTGGTCCCTAACCAGACGGTCTTCCCTCAGATCCTCGACGCTCGGCTGTGATTGGTCAGTCAGAGCTAAGCCCCGCCCCCCAGCAGCGCTGTAGTCCCACACACATTGGTCACGGTTACATGATGTTTTTTAATTCTGAATTAATTATTCCGAATTAAATAATTCAGAATTAAACTATTTTCCTTCGAGTTTACATGGAAATAGTAATTTTGAATGGAGGTTTCCATGGAAACACGTTTGATGATCTTTCTCCAATTCCTCTCCAGGTCTGGGGGTTGGGAAGGTTCTGATTGGATAGGGGGGGGACCGGAAGTTAAACTACCGGAAGAAAAACAAACTTAGCCGCTACAACTTTGAAAAGTTCACAATTTTTGTTTCCTGCCATCTGTCCTTTTAACCCTTGTGCTGTCTTCGGGTCAAAATTACCTAATTCTCTTTCCTTCTTTCCTCCTGCTCTCTGCTTCCTTCTTTCCTTCCTCTTTTCTCCTTTCCTTCCATCCATCCATCCTTCCTTCTTTCCTTCTTTCCTCCCTTCTTCTCTTCAACCTTCCTTGACCTGAAGGCAATTTATAGTATGTTTTTTTTTGTCTTTGCTTGTTTGCTTGTTACTTGTCCAATATATCCATTCTTTTTCAATGTTTGAACCCAAATTATTAGTTTTATTTTGTATAAAACCTCCTGAGTCGAGGTTCATAAAAGTGTAGGCATAATAAGCCTTGGCTTCAGCCTATACCTTTTCGGTGCCACTTAAAATATTGGACTTTTTTTTTTTTATGTTGTATTATGTTGTATCCAAATGGACCGAAATAAAAAAACTCAAAATCAAAATCAAAAGACAGCACAAGGGTTAATTATTTCCAGATCCTCCAAGCTATTTATTAAATAAATGGTCTCTGCTCTTGACCAGCGTTTACTGCTGCTGCATCTTGAAACTTTGTTTGGAAAACCAGCCCAGTGGAATATAAGATCATGGAGACAGACGGACGAGGGAACGAGCAGAAAGGAAGACCGGAATTAATTTAAAGAGGAATGAGTGTTTACATGATCGTGGAATTATTCTATTCAGATTTAAAATCAGAATAAACCAGCCACTTACTTCGGAATTAAGTTTAATTTGGAATGGACATTTTCATTCAGAATTAGGTGTTTACATGGTCATTTTTACTCATTTTGAATCAGATTTAATTTTAATTCTGAATTCAAGAGGAATTAAACTTCCCATCTAAACTCACTGAATGACTAAAGATAGCTGCACCCTGGGGTGGGGGCGGGTTTCCCGCTCAGGCCCCCCAGGGCTTCCCCGGTAGCCCCGCCCCCTCCAACACTCCCACCTCTTTAACCAGTAAATCTGGTGAAAACAAGCGGGACGAACCGTCACGGGGGCCTGATCACGAGGACCGGAGTCCAGTTACACACACACACACACACACACACACACACACACACACACACACACACACACACACACACACACACACACACACACACACACACACACACACACACACACACACACACACACACACACACACACACTGTATATACATAGTTGCTTTTGAATTGTATTGTTGTTTGACATTGGTTCTTGCCTGTGTGTGTGTGTGTGTGTGTGTGTGTGTGTGTGTGTGTGTGTGTGTGTGTGTGTATGTACTATTGTATTATTGCTTATATAAATACTGTATGGAACGATATTTATTAATGACATTGCATTAGTTTATAAAAGCTAATGCAATTTTTTTGTGAAAAGGATAGACGTCATAAGCTTAGGCTTCAGTCTACACCTTTTGGTCCTTGGTTTATAGTCAAAATTGTATAAAATTTTATATACAGGCCTGTCTCAGAAAATTAGAATATTGTGATAAAGTTCTTTATTTTCTGTAATGCAATTAAAAAAACACAAATGTCATACATTCTGGATTCATTACAAATCAACTGAAATATTGCAAGCCTTTTATTATTTTAATATTGCTGATTATGGTTTACAGTTTAAGATTAAGATTCCCAGAATATTCTAATTTTTTGAGATAGGATATTTGAGTTTTCTTAAGCTGTAAGCCATGATCAGCAATATTAAAATAATAAAAGGCTTGCAATATTTCAGTTGATTTGTAATGAATCCATATATTAATATATATTATACCAAAAATTATATATATATTTTTGTACTACACTGACGACTTACACCTGTACTTTGGATTATTTGTGTTGTGGAAATTGAAAGGACCAATAAACTAAACTAAAATAAAAACTAAACACACACACGTACCAGCTCCACGCGTCCAAACCCCCCGACTCCCAGCGTGTCGATGAGGTTGAAGTCTCCGAGCTTCAGGCCGGAGAAGAAGGAGTTCTCGGCTTCGTACCTGCAAACAAGCAGAGAACCTTTCATTTATTTCATTTAATTATTTATTCAAACAGATTAAAAGAAAAACAAAATAATCAGAATACATAAAATGTATATACTGAAAAAAAACAAAGAAAACCATAAGCAAAACAAAGCAAATTAAAAAGACAAATCTATATGTAAATAAAGTTTCAAAAGTTTCAAAAAACTAACACCCGGCACCTTCAGCGGGTCCTGCAGGAACCAACAGGAACCAGCTGGAACCAGCAGGATTTATTTGGGGCTTTCATAAAGTATTAGGGCCATGCAGGAGAAAAAATATTTGAGAGGGGAAGATTTTTTTTTTAATGTGCACTTTGAGAAAAAAGTTGAAATGTTAATTTTGAAATACAATTTCAAGAGTAAAGTCAAGATTTTGCCTTTTTTCTCAACATTTCAACTTTATTCACGAAATTTTGACTTTTTTCTCAAAATTTCGACTTTTTTCTCGAAATTGTACTTCAACATTAATCTCGACATTTTGACTTTTTTCTCAAAGTGCATCATGAAAAAAAAGTCTTCCTCCTCTAAAATATTATTTTTATTTTTCTCCTGCCTGGCCCTAATACTCTTCCATAAATATCTCACTTTGAATGTAGTAAATAATATATTTGTTTAACCTTTAGTTGAATTTACTTAATTTAGTTTTGCAATATTTTCAAATTTTCCGACCTTCACCTGTATGTTATGACATCAATAAATAAGAGCATAATATATGTCCGTATTGGTTCAATACGGAACTTTTAATTCCCAATTACGGAACAATTCCGTATTTCCAGGGACGGGTGGCGACCGCCCCCCCCCGTACCTGCAGCCGGTCCGGCACCGCACCACCTGGAAGAAGGGGAACTTCCTGCAGGTGTGGATGGAGAAGGAGGTGATGGGGAGGGAGAAGGCGGCCGGTGGGGGCGGCAGGCTGGTGAGGCGCGGGCGGCGCCGCCGCGGCGGGACGGGAACTAGTTCCCTCATGTCCTGAGCGGCTTCAAGCAGGAATGTGGTTCCCAGCAGGTCTGGAAGGTTCCCGGTCCGGTTCTCACGAGAAGGTTCTGCAGAGCGTCCGCAGCAGGGCCGTCCTGAAGGAGGTCCGGTCTACATGGCGGGGGCCGGGGGCCCGGCGGAGGGGGGGCAGAGACGGGGGCAGAGACGGGACCAGAACCGGCAGCTCGGCCCACATCCAGGTCATCAGCAGGGCGGGTCGTAGTGGGACCTTCCTGGTTCCCTGGATCTCTGGGGACCTCTGAGGACGTCTGAGTCAGAACCGGCCCTCTGAGGACTGGGGGCCGGGTCCGGAGGACGGGCTGGCACCGGCGGGGAGGCCCCGCCCCCCCCGGGGAGGAGGCCCTGGACCTGCAGCAACACTATATTTGGCAGCTGGAAACTGTGCTGGGAGGTTCACCTTCTAGAGGCGTTGGCGGGGACGAGGACACGCCGTCCCTGCAGGAAACCGGACCCCCCGACCCAGATTAACACCAGCTGGGGTTCCCGGTCCGGACCGGAGCAGCAGCCTGTTTACATCACAAGAAGCAGCCGCCAGAACTTTACACCATCTTCAGAGCTTTGGACCAGTTTTTAACTATTTAGTTCTGTAGAAACCCAAGAATCCTCGGATTGTAGTTCCTACTGTTGCACAAGAACCACTGCAACACTTGTGGGCCAACCTAAGAACCTCCATGGTCCAGCATCTGTAGTTCCAACATCTGTAGATCCATATTCCACCATATTCCACCATATTTCACCCTATTTCCCCATATTTCACCGTATTTCACAATATTCAACCATATTCAACCATATTTCATCATATTTCACCCTATTCCACCATATTCCACCATATTTCATCATATTCCACCTTATTTCATCATATTTCAGCATATTTCAGCATATTCCACCATATTTCATCACATTCCACCATATTTCATCGTATTCCACCATATTTCATCATATTCCACCATATTTCATCATATTCCACCATATTTCATCGTATTTCACCATATTTCACCGTATTCCACCATATTTCATCATATTCCACCATATTTCATCGTATTTCACCGTATTCCACCGTATTTCATCATATTCCACCATATTTCATCGTATTCCACCGTATTTCACCGTATTCCACCATATTTCATCATATTCCACCATATTTGATCGTATTCCACCATATTTCATCATATTCCACCATATTTCACCATATTCCACCATATTTCATCATATTCCACCATATTTCATCATATTCCACCATATTTCATCGTATTTCACCATATTTCACCGTATTCCACCATATTTCATCATATTCCACCATATTTCATCGTATTTCACCGTATTCCACCGTATTTCATCATATTCCACCATATTTCATCATATTCCACCATATTTCATCGTATTTCACCGTATTCCACCATATTTCATCGTATTCCACCGTATTTCACCGTATTCCACCATATTTCATCATATTCCACCATATTTCATCGTATTTCACCGTATTCCACCGTATTTCACCGTATTCCACCATATTTCATCATATTCCACCATATTCCACCGTATTTCATCATATTCCACCATATTTCATCGTATTCCACCGTATTTCACCGTATTTCACCGTATTCCACCATATTTCATCATATTCCACCATATTTCACCGTATTTCACCGTATTTCATCATATTCCACCATATTTCACCGTATTTCACCGTATTTCATCATATTCCACCATATTTCATCGTATTTCACCGTATTTCACCGTATTTCATCATATTCCACCATATTTCATCGTATTCCACCATATTTCTGTCACAGATGTGGTTTGTTGAGGACCCAAACGCAGGAGAGCAGGAGGCAGGAGTTGCAAAAAAGCAGGATTTATTTAGCAAAAACCAAACTAAAAGCGCTGCAGAGCAGGATACAAAACAAGAACATGAACGTGAACGTGGCCACAAAAACCTGACGAGGAAAACATGGAGGTAGAAACAGTACGGACCGACAGGGAGCAGGGGAATGACAAGACCAGGTATAGACAGGGGATAACGAGACACAGGTGCAGACAATCAGGGCAGATGGGAAACAGGAGGGACAGAACTGAAACTCAAACACTGGGGGGAAGTGTCAAACCCTGACAATTTCATCATATTCCACCACATTTCATCACATTTCACCCTATGTCAGCATATTTCACCGTATTCCACCATATTCCACCATATTTCCTCATATTTCACCCTATTTCACCATATTTCACCGTATTCCAACACATTCCACCGTATTCCAACACATTCCACCATATTTCAACACATTCCACCATATTCCACCATATTTCATCATATTCCACCACATTCCACAATATTTCATCATATTCCACCATATTTCATCATATTCCACCATATCCCACCATATTTCCTCATATTTCACCCTATTTCACCATATTTCACCGTATTCCAACACATTCCACCGTATTCCAACACATTCCACCATATTCCAACACATTCCACCATATTCCAACACATTCCACCATATTTCAACACATTCCACCATATTCCACCACATTCCACAATATTTCAACACATTCCACCATATTTCAACACATTCCACCATATTCCACCATATTTCATCATATTCCACCATATCCCACCATATTTCATCATATTCCACCACATTCCACCATATTTCACCATATTCCACCATAGTCCATCATATTTCACCATATTCCACCACATTCCACCATATTTCATCATATCTCATCATATTCCACCATATTTCACCATATTCCACCACATTCCACCATATTTCAGCATATTCCACCATATTTCATCATATTTCAGCATATTCCACCATATTTCACCATATTTCAGCATATTCCACCATATTTCATCATATTCCACCACATTCCACCATATTTCACCATATTTCACCATATTCCACTATATTTCACCATATTTCAGCATATTCCACCATATTCCACCATATTTCATCATATTCCACCACATATTTCAATATATTCTTTCATGTCCCAGAAAACCTGGGTCTTGGTGAACAAATATCCTTAGATGAACAACTTTTCCATTTGACATTTTACAAAAATGAGACCAAAACTAAAAAAATGTGGAGCAGGAACCCTGAGTAGATTGTTCCTCCAGCAGGAACCCTGAATAGATGGTTCCTCCAGCAGGAACCCTGAGTAGATGGTTCCTGTCTGACTTCATCAGGGTCTCCTGGTTCTGGAGGAGTTCTGGTCCATTCTCCCATCATAGTTTCAGGTCATTGAGCTCTCTGAAGGTCCACAGCATCTCATCCAGGTTCAGGTCTGGACCTGGACCGGGTTCAGGTCTGGATCTGGACCCGGACAGGGTTCAGGTCTGGACTTGGTCTGGACTTCCTAAGCACTCTGGTTGAGTCATTGCATGAAGCTGTGATTGGTCCGGTACATTCTGTACCAGCAAAAGGAGTTAGGTTTTAATGCTTTTTCAACTCTGACAGAATTTTTCCCGACCTAAAACGGGAAACATTACCTAAACGTTGCTGTCAGACGTAAAAATATTCAGGAATGAAGGATCCAACAACAACAACCCTCCAGCGGTCAGATGACTGTCTCCCAGAATAACCAGTGACCTGAAAACTGCTTCAAACATCTCGTCTGACCCGCGGCAGCATTCCTCTCTGCAGCTGAAGGTCAGGCTCCGCTGCAGCGTCGGGACCAGACCGGGAACCCGAGAGGTGACAAGCCTCCCCAGGAATTAGAGGAGGGGCCGGTGGACCTCCCTCCCCAGAGGGGGGACCGGTGGACCCCCAGAGGACAGCGTGTCCCCCCCCCGGAGGGAATGAATCCTCCTCACCCAGGAACATCTTAGCCGTCACCTCATCACGACTGGATTCCAGGAGTTCTGGGAACCGTCCACCTGTCCCGGCCAGTCACGGCCCCACGGGGGCCGGTCTACTTCCCGGAAGCAGGAGAGTCGGGTTTCCATGGCAACGGTGGCTGCTGGTCGGGTCAGGACGACGTTACATAAACACTCCAGAGAGATATGGTGTAATGGCTGAATGGGTAGATGTTTATATTTATGTACAGAAATGGGCAGCTAATTATATGTGTATGTATGCAGGTGTATATATATGTGCATGTATATATGTATGTATATATATATATATATATATATATATAAATAAATATATATATATACTGTATATATGTATGTTGGTATGTATGAGTGTATGTGTATGGATATGTACAGGACTGTCTCAGAAAATTTGAATATTGTGATAAAGTTCTTTATCCATCCATTGGTTACCCGTAAAATTCAGAATCCAATTTAGAATTGTATTACTTGCGTATAAAGCCCAAAACGGCTTAGCTCCGCATTATTTGCAAGACCTGATAGTGCCTTATGTTCCTGGCAGAGCTCTCCGTTCTCAGAGTGCAGGTTTACTCGTAGTTCCTAGAGTATCTAAATGTAGATTTGGAGGGCGGGCGTTCTGTTATCAGGCACCACTACTATGGAACCAACTTCCAATCTGGGTTAAGGAGGCTGACACCACCTCCACCTTTAAAACTAAACTTAAAACATTTCTGTTTAGTAAAGCCTATAGTTAGTGTTTAGTAAACCTCTAGCTGGTGTTGGTAAATCTCTAGGTAGTGTAAACTCTAGTGTGTTAGAGTCGCTCCTGTAGTTTCTTGTGCTGGCCCTCCCTTTTTTCTTCTCTTTTTTTCTCTTTTGTTCATGGTGCAGCATCCTCTGCCGGTGGCGAAGAGCATCTCTGAATACACAACACCGGATCCTGCAGTGTGGGAGTGAGGGGGGCAGGGTAACGGCCCCTTTCAGGCGGTGGAGAAGGTTTGTCCGTCAAGACTCCTCTCCCTGGCCCTGCCCCTTCTCAACCTTTCCCCGACCCTGCACCCTAACCTGGGACTTGCTGATTGGGCCGGAGCTTCGGGAGCTGTGTGCTGGCCTGCGGTTGTTTATGTAATAATTGCTCGGGGGTCATGTTCTGGGTCTCTGCAAAGCGTCTAGAGACAACTTTTGTTGTATTAGACGCTATATAAATAAAATTGAATTGAATTGAATTTATTTTATATAATGCAATAAAAAAACAAAAGTGTCATACATTCTGGATTCATTACAAATCAACTGAAATATTGCAAGCCTTTTATTATTTTAATATTGCGGATTATGGCTTACAGTTTAAGATTAAGATTCCCAGAATATTCTAATTTTTTGAGATAGGATATTTGAGTTTTTCTTAAGCTGTAAGCCATAATCAGCAATATTAAAATAATAAAAGGCTTGCAATATTTCAGTTGATTTGTAATGAATCCAGAATGTATGACATTCATGTAGGACTTTATCACAATATTCAAATTTTCTGAGACAGTCCTGCATATATTAGTGGTGGGACTCGATTAAAAAAATTAATCTAATTAATTAGACATTTTGTAATTAATTCATCACAATTAATCGCATATCAATATTTGACACAAGAAGCAACATTTTTCAATTTAAATGGATTTTGGTATATGACTGAATCACATAATATCACATAAATGAGCTTAAAAAACTAAATTGTCGAATTAGGAGCATCGTCTGTGCTCGCTGCAACATGTTTGGCATTGAGGTCATAGCGGAGGCTGGAAAATTTGCTGATAGGCAAATTCTTTCTTGCACAATTTGCACACAACTGTGCTTTTATCCAGGTTTCCACTCGGTAGTGTTTTAAAACTAAAATTTCCGCCCACCGAACCCAGCAACGACTTCCCATCAGTTTCGGACTCGGGAACTCGTGCAATGAGAAACGTTCCACACTGTTTGGAGTGCAAAAGTAAATTGCGATTAAATGCGTTATTTTTTTTGTTGCGTTATTTTTCTGTAATTAATTAATCGTAATTAACGCGATAAAGTCCCAGCCCTAGTTTATATATGTGTATGTGTGTGAATACGTGTGTAAATAGATATATATAGAGAGATATAGAGCAGATGGAGTTAATATAGAGATAGTATGGTGTAAATAAGTATATTTATATAAATATTTATATGGCCAGGTGTGTACAAATATATAGAAATACTCAACTATGTGTATGTATGTATAGGTAAGTGTGTGAGTATAATTATAGTACAGTTATTATAAATACGTGTTAATAAATGATTAGTGAATGGGGGTAGGATTAAATAAGTTTATACTTCCTCCTATTCCTTTTTGCACATGTAATTAAGATATTAAGTGTTAAAGTATGAAATTCTTTGTTTTGTTTTTTTTTGTTTGCTTTGTTTTCTTATTTTCTCTTTAATTGTTGTCTTTTACACGTATAAAATAAATCAAATCAAATCAAAATCAAAAAAAGTTTCCTCTAATCATTAAACCTGTTTCTTATTCATGTATTCCCAGTTTAGTGTTTTGTTATGTTTTAGTTTCTCAAAAACAACATTTACAAAGATTTAAATGGTAAAATTATTCCCATAAATGACAGTAATAAAACAAATAAACGCCTCAGTTCACGAAGAACGAGTGAAACGTGGGAAGGACAAACCGACGCTCACGTTTCACACTGTTTTCCATCCGTCGTTACCGTAGCAACAGCAGGACACCTGTGTGTTCAATCTGGACCTGAAGAGGAGACGACAGTTCAGCAGTGACGGCACCGTGTCACATGACCGGCAGTCACATGACCGGCCGTCACCTGATCCACCACAGCTGTCCCGGGGTCCGATCCATCGCCGACTGGACCGGTTCTGGACCGGTTCTGGTCAGAGTCAGAACCAAGACCTGGATCAGGACTAGTTCAGTGTTGCAGCCAGATACAGGGAGAAACGGTTCGTGTTTCCAGCCTCCGACCTTCAGGGTCATGGAGGTCGTCAACATCAAACCTGCAGTCGCACCTGCAGCAGCGCCGGAGCCACAGGTGTCTGGGGCCGGATTCACAAAACATTCTTAAGAAAAAAAAATCTTCTTAAGTGTCATTTTTTTCTTAAGTTCAGTCTTAAGAAGAAAAAAGAGAAGGAGTCATATTCTCCAAAAAAGTTCTTAAGTATTTTCTCAACTTTCTTCTTAAGAAAAAACTTAAAAAGAATAAATGGTATTCTTGAAATAAAAGTTCTCAAATTTGTTCTTGACTTTTTTCTTAACTTTAAGACAACCTTGACCTGTCTTAAAATTTCTTCTGTGAAAAGGTAAGACTAATATCACCTTTTTCAACACATTTGCACAAACAAAGAACCGCAATATTGTGGAGCGATGCATCGGTGTAGTGAAGTCTTGCTTCAGGTGCATGACTGAATATAATGAAATTAATAAAAATAATAATAATAATAATAATAATAATAATAATAATAATAATAATAATAATAATAATAATAATAATAATAATAATAATATAACATAATTCTGGGATACTTGGCTGCTACTGCTGTGTGAACGGTCTGCTGGAGCGGCTACTGAATCCTTCATTTAGTATGCAGTATACAGTACATACTGATGCAGTATACAGTACATACTAATGCAGCATGTAGCATGTAGTACTTAGTATGCCATTTCGGATACATATTTTAAGAAGTTCTTAAGTAGGAAAAATAAGAAATTCGTAAGAAATGACAGTTCTTAAGAGCGTTCTTAAGAAAATATTGAGGAATTGCACTTAAGAACTTTCTTATGAACTTCTTAATTTTAGATCTTAAGACATTTCTTAAGATCATATAACATATTGGTGAATCCGGCCCCAGGTCTCTGGTGGACCACTGTGGTGGTGGTGGGGGGGGGGGCTTCACTCTGACCAGTGATAACTAGTGCACTAGTTAACTAGTGGACTAGATTACAGCCAGTGGACTAGATAAGTAATAAACTAGGTAGCTACTAGATGACCATATAATGTAACTACTAGTGGACTAGTTAACAGCTTGTGAACTAGATGAGTAGTGAACTAAATAACTACTAGAGGACCAGATTACTACTAGTGGACTATGTAGCCCAGGGGTCGGCAACCCGCGGCTCTAGAGACGCATGTGGCTCTTTAGCGCCGCCCTGGTGGCTCCTGGAGCTTTTTAAAAAATGTTTGACCTTTTTTTTCCTTTTTTTCTTCTTTTTTTTCTTTTTTCTTTTTTTTCTTTGTTTTCCTTTTGTCTCTTTTTTTTCTTCCTTTTTTCTCCTTTTTTCCTTCTTTTTTTTCTCTTTTTTTCCTTTTTTCTTCCTTTTTCCTTTCCTTTTTAATCTCGACATTTCAACTTTTTTCTCAAAATTTTGACTTTTTTCTCGACATTTCAATTTTTTTATCAAAGTGCATAATGAAAAAAAAAAAATCTTCCCCCAGTTCTAACTAATATAGAAACATGCAGCATGTGTTGCCTTCATTCTAAGGCTTATACAAGACTTTTCATTTTTTGTGGCTCCAGACATATTTGTTGTTTGTGTTTTTGGTCCAATACGGCTCTTTCAGCATTTTGGGTTGCCGACCCCTGATTTAGCCGTTAGCTAATGGAATAGTTAACAACTAGTGAACTAGATAATTAGTGAACTATGTAACTATTAAAGCAGGGTTTGTCAACCGGTGGTCCGCGGCCCTCTGGTGGTCCGTGAAATTGTAAATGGAAAACAATCATTTTAAAAATATATATTTATTTAGACTCAATTTATTTTCCATTTACTATTCATTTTTGTGAGTAATTTACCCATCCAAATGAGTCAAATGAGTGAGAGTGAACTTTGTAATATTATAAGCCCTCTTGGCTTCCTATTGTTCATTTTTCATTGACTGTTTTTTGTTTTTTTTATAGCAAAAGGTGCAAATAAAAATATACACTGATGCAAATAAATAGCCTATATAGGCCCATACTGGTTATACTGGTCCCCAAGTTGCTTATTGGTTATAATGGTGGTCCCTGGGACAAAAGCAGTTGAAAACCTCTGTACTAAAGGATTCAATAACTACTACTGAACTTGTTAACAGCTAGTGGACTAGTTAACAGCTAGTTGACTAGTTAAGAGCTTGTGAACAAGATAACCAGTGAACTAGATAACTACTACATGACCAGATAACTACTAGTGGACTAGTTAACAGCTAGTGAACTAGATAACTACTACAGGACCAGATAACTACTAGTGGACTAGTTATCAACTAGTGAACTAGTTAACACCTAGTGGGATAGTTAACCGCTTGTGAACAAGATAAGGACTAGTGGACTAGTTATCAACTAGTGAACTAGTTAATAGCTAGAGGGCTGGTTAACAGCTCATGAACAAGATAACTAGTATCAACTAGTGAACTAGTTAACACCTACTACTGGACTAGTTAACGGCTTGTGAACTAGTAAACAACTAGTGAAATAGTTAAAAACTAGTGAACTAGATAACTACTAGAGGACTAGTTAACAGCTCGTGAACTACTTAACAGCTAGTGAACTAGTTAACATCTAGTTAACTATATAAATACTAGTTGACTAGTTATGAACTTGTGGACTAGTTAACAGCTAGTGAACTAAATAACTACTAGTTTACTAGTTTTCCACTACTGAACTAGTTAACAGCTAGTGAACTATATAAATACTAGTTGACTAGTTATCAACTAGTGAACTAGTTAATAGCTAGAGGGCTAGTTAACAGCTCATGAACAAGATAACTAGTGAACTAGATAACCACTAGTTGACTAGTTACCAACAAGTGAACTAGATAACTAGTGGACAAAATAACTACTACAGGACCAGATAACTATTAGTGGACTAGTTATCAACTAGTGAACTAGTTACAGATGGTGCTAAATTAACATGGCTGTTTCACTCGCGGGAACAAGATTCACGCAATTATAATAATAATTCTGGATCACTGCTGCTGTGGGCTGAGCGGTGTCTTCCTGCTCACAGATGCCCCTGGTGGTTGTTTGGCTACACTGCAACCTCTGGTGACCACCCCCCCTCCCCCCTCGAACAAGAGACGTGATTCTCACATGAGATCGTGAGAATCATGCGTGAGTGGCATTGCATGGAACTTTAACCATCTGTAACACCTAGTGGGATAGTTAACCGCTTGTGAACAAGATAAGGACTAGTGGACTAGTTAACAACTAATGAACTAGATAATTAGTGAACTAGATAACTACTACAGGGCCATATAACTACTAGTGGACTAATTAACGGCTTGTGAACTAGTGAAATAACATAACCCAATAACAGTCCTGTCCATACGGATCAAGGCAATGACAAATATCCCGGCCAAATAAACAAAAACAAAACAACAATAGCACTACAATAAAAACGTGTAAGATTGTGACAGTAATTGCAAATTAAAAGGGGAACATAAAGAGATAGAGGGGAAAGAGAGGAAAGAGAGAGAGAGAGGGGGGCGTGTGTCCTAAACCCAATTCAGATTATTGCTCATCCCAATTCAATACTTGTAGCCTTTCATAATAAACTAAGAAGGGGAGCCACATTTTGCAAAACTTCACCAGGGAGCCTCTCAGTGTGAATTTGATCTTTTCTAATTGTATGTATAACAGAACATCCTTAATCCATCTGCTATGTGTGGGGGGGGACTGGTGCTTCCATTTAAGAAGAATTAGTCGCCTCGCAAGTAGAGTCGTAAATGCAATAAAATCATGTATACTATTCCTAAAAGCGGCCCCGTCTGGTCTCACGCCGAATATAGCCATGAGTGGGTTCTGGACGGGTTTTATTCCGACGTAGTGAGACGACAGCGGAGACACGCAGGAACAAAGCTAACATCAACAGATGATGTTTACAGAACCAGAGGGAGGAAATCAGGCTCCGGTGTGCTGAGGGTTCATGTTCATAAGAGCAGAGGTTTATGTTCTGGTTGACGTGTGAGAGACTGAGACACCTACTGGGCCTTGGCGTCCCCGTCTTCGTAGGCTTTATTAGAAACGTCCTCCAGGCCGCCGATCAGGTGCTTGAAGGAGCTGCGGAGGGAAAGAAAGTCAAAGTTACTGGCAGGAGCATCACCTGCTCTCATCCAGGGAAGCTCTGCTCCTATTGGCTGTGGAGAGCTGTCAATCATCCAGATCCCTGGTCGTTCCTGAGATACGTCCTCGTACAAACACCCACAGCTCAGTCACTGCTCCTCATGGAGGAGCTAGAACAGCGGTCAGCAACCCGCGGCTCTCGAGCCACATACGGCTCTTTAGCGCCGCCTGGAACTTTTTCAAAGGTGTTTGACCTTTTTTTTCCTTTTTTTTTTTCTTCTTTTCCAATTTTTTCCCTTTTTTTCTTCTTTTTTTCCTTTTTTTCTCTTTTTTCTTCCTTTTTCCTTTCCTTTTTAATCTCGACATTTTGACTTTTTTCTCGACATTTCGACTTTTTTCTCAACATTGTACTTCAACATTAATCTTGACATTTCAAATTTTTTCTCGAAATTTCGACTTTTTTCGCGACATTTCCACTTTTTTTCTCAACATTTACACTTTTTCTCAAAGTGCATAATGAAAAATGTTTTTCCCCCAGTTATAACTAATATAGATACATGCAGCATGTGTTGCCTTCATTCTAAGGCTTATACAAGACTTAAAAATTTTTTGCAGCTCCAGACATTTGTTTTTTGTGTTTTTGGTCCAATATGGCTCTTTCAACATTTTGGGTTACCGACCTCTGAGCTAGAACGTCCTGAAGAGCTCAACAAACTACACCCAGAACTGTTCAGTTTTAGAAGGAACTCAAACATTTAGTGACATTAATATCAAAATAAAAGCAGTTTTAACATTTGTCGCCTAAAAGACCTAAATAACTCAGGTTTGACTGAATGTACCAGAACAATCCTCTCCAAAAACCTCTGAAAACTCAACAAACATGAGCTCTAAAAGTAGAGTTCTGGCCCTAGTAGCTCCTGGAGCTTTTTCAAAAAGAAAATGTGTAGAATAAATACTACATTTCAACATTTCTGTTAACGAAAATTTGTACGGAAGAGTATTCAGGATGCAGGAGAAAAATATTTGAGAGGAGAAGATTTTTTTTTATTGTGCACTTTGAGAAAAAAGTCGAAATGTCGAGAAAAAGGTTGAAACTTTGAGATTAATGTTGAAATACAATTTCAAGCAAAAAGTCAAAATGTCGAGAAAAAAGTCGAAATGTCGAGAAAAAAGTTGAAACTTTGAGATTAATGTTGAAATACAATTTCGAGCAAAAAGTCGAAATGTCGACAATAATGTTGAAGTACAATTTCGAGAAAAAAGTTGAAATGTTGAGAAAAAAGGCGAAATTTCGACTTTATTCTCAACTTTTTTCTCAACATTTCGACTTCTTTCTCGAAATGCAAAATAAAAAAAAATCTTCCCCTCTCAAATATGTTTTCTCCTGCATGGCCCTAATACTCTTCCGTAGAGGATTCAACGTTTCTTGGACTGAATCATTTGCATTCATTGCCTGAATGTTTGCTCTGTAGCGAGAAGTTGTCCAATAACAAAAAGAGTAACATGGAAAGACATTAGCAGCTACATTTACAGCAGAGTACCCAGTTATAACTAATATACAGCATGTGTTTGCCTTCATTCTAAGGCTTATACAAGACTTTTTCATTTTTTGCGGCTCCAGAAATGTTTGTTTTTTGTGTTTTTGGTCCAATATGGCTCTTCTACCTAGACCCACTAGTGGCTGAAAATAAGTTTGGACGGCATCCAAACTTTATCTGAAGTGTTTGTATTTAGTAAGAGGACTCCTGCGTGTCTGAAGTTCCCCCTGTCGGCCAGCAGAGGGCAGCCTCGCGTTTTACATGAACCTGCAGCACATTCTCCACGAGGCTTAAAACAGCCCAGAAACCTGAGCAGATGTACAACACCTCCCAAAATACCTGGTGCTGCAGGGTCAGCCAGGAGGGGGATCAGATGGGAGGGGATGGGGGGGTTAGGTGTGTCTGCTACCAGAACATCAACTTACTCACGATCAATGACCAGACAGATGACGGTGTCAGCAGCGACAACGTTGGCTGTCCTCACGTCCTCCCTGTACACACACACACACACACACACACACACACACACACACACACACACACACACACACACACACACACACACACACACACACACACACACACACACACACACACACACACACACACACACGTTATCCAGAACGTTTGTACTCTGAACACAGAAACATTTTCAAAAATAACAAAATTAACAGAAAATAAAATAAATGCAGAAATAAATTAAATAATTACATAAAATCAATAAAAATGAAATTCACACAAAAACAATGTGCCAAAAAGGTAGAAGAAAAAATGTTAAAATAATAATAATAATAACAATAATAATAATAATAATAATAATAATAATAATAATAATAATAATAATAATAATAATAATAATAATTAAAGCTGCAAGCAACGACTTTCTATGTCAAACCATTCAAAAGTTATGAGAGAAAATAGGAACTATGAACGTTACGGTTTGGGCCGTATTAACTCCCAAAGGAATGGCATAAATTGCGCCAAAATTACGCGATTAATTCAAAATGTTCAAAATGGCCGACTTCCTGTTCGGTTTCGGCCATGGCTCCAAGAGACTTTTCTTTAAGTTGCGACATGATACAGGTCTGTACCGATTTCCGTGCATGTACGTCAAACCGTATTATGGGGCTTGAGGCACAAAGTTTTTTCTGTCTGGACCAATCAGATTTAGGGTAGGTGCGCTTTTTGGCATCTAGCGTCGCCACGGTAACGCTTTTGACTGAGAAAAGTAATGCGCGTTGTCGCAGGATGGAGACGCACATTTTGATGAATAACACACCTGGCCTTCGCACTGTAAGTGCTCGGGCCCTAATAACAATAATAATAATAATAATAATAATAATAATAGAAAAAATTATAGAAAAGGTCTAGCATATAAATTAGTTTTTTCATTTATATTTTTATTTTCTATAAATATTTGATTTTCCTACTTTTAAAAGAATTTCACAAATATTTTATTTGTATGCTAATAAATTTTCCTCCAGAAAACAATTTATTTCATAACGCTGTTAATCTACTAATGCTTTTATTTTCCCACATTTTGGGTCTTCAACGGTTCCTCTTTTTCACATTTGAACCGTCGGCCCGGTCGGTCCTGTGGGTCCGGTCACATGGCCTTACTGTCACGGAGTGGTTGTTTAGGACCCAGATGCAGGAGAACGAGAGGCAGGAGTTCCAAAAAAAAGGATTTATTGGAGCAAAAACACAAAAACAAGAACCAACGCGCTGCTGGGCAGGATCAAAAGGAGGCAGAACAGAAACAGGGATCCAAAGACTACGGGACAACATGGAGGGAGCAAACAGTACGGAACGACAAGGAACAAGGGAAAGACAAGACCAGATATACACAAGGGGGTAACGAGACACAGGTGTGAACAATCAGGGCAGATGGAAGACAGGCGGGGCAAAACAGAAACATAAACTGGGGGAAATGTCAGACACTGACACTTACCCCTGCAGCGCTCGCTCTCCAAACCAGTCTCCTCTGGACAGCTCCCGCAGGTGCACCGGCTCCTGATTGGCTGAATCCCCCTGGGTCACGTTCACCTGTGGGAGACGGCAGGGGGCGGGGTTAACAGGAGATGGGGGAGGAGTCGACAGGTATGTGATGACGGTCCGAACAGGAGGACTGACCTTCCCCTTGCTGATGATGAAGAAGGTGTCTCCCGGAGCTCCCTGCCTGACGATGTACTCGCCGTCCTCGTAGTGAGTCTGAGCACCGACGAGAGCGCGTGATTGGTCGGTTTACAGCTACCTGAGACTGTGACGATGGTGAAGGACTCACCTCCTCCATGACGTCCGCCAGCTTGCTGAGCGTTTCCTCCGGAAGACTTTGGAAGGTCGGAACACTGAAAACACGAGTATCACAAACTATAAAACAACAGTCTAGTCAACTAGTCCATCTAGTGTTCATTTAAGCAAAACTCACTTTATATGCAGATGACACTGATTCATATCCCAGCTCGGTATGCTAGATATTTTCTGTCAGAAATTATTTCCCTGTGTTCTGAGAGAAAAGAGAAAAATTATCCTCCAGGCTCCAGTCCAGAATCCAGGATTAGCAGTGGTCTGCAGTCGTTTCCAACCGCCCACATCCCAACTCGATGCAGATTCCAGCCAGGAAGTAGGAAAATTTGCACTTCCTCTACTCTCCTGTAGAGGTCTGAAGGATCTCCTGTTTTGTGATTGGTTGGTTGCTTGATTGGTTAATAGGTTAGTTGGTTGGTTTCATGGTTGGGTGGTAGCTTGCTTGCCTAACTGGTTGGGTAGTTGGTTGCTTGCTTGGTTCATTAGGTAGTTGGTTGCTTGCTTGGTTGGTTGCTTGATTAGTTAATAGGTTAGTTGGTTGGTTTCGTGGTTGGGTGGTAGATTGCTTGCCTAACTGGTTGGGTAGTTGGTTGCTTTCTTGGTTGGTTGCTTGATGTGTCAATAGGTTGGTTGGTTGGTCTGAGGGATATCCTGTAGACGTCTGAAGGATCTCCTTTAGAGGTCTGAATGATCTCCTGTAGGGGTCGGAAGGATCTCCTGTAGAGGTCTGAAGGACTTCATGTAGAGGTCTGAGGGGACTCCTGTAGAGGTCTGAGGGGACTCCTGTAGAGGTCTGAGGGGACTCCTGTAGCGGTCTCAGGGGAGTCCTGTAGGGGTCTGAATGGAGTTGGACTCCATTGAAGTAGGTGTTTTACCACATAATCTATTCTTAACCTCCACAGACACATTTCTTGGCACCCCAAGAGAAGGAGGGTGTTGTATTTCCGTGGTGTCAGGACTTCACCTCTTCTTTTTGCAGATGACATGGCCTTGTTGGCTTCAATGATCTTCAGTCAGAGTTGAGTGTGAAGGAGAAACCAGGAGTCCCCTCAGACCATAGTTCTCGGTAAGAAAAGGGTTGAATGTCCTCTCCAGGCGCTGCCAACCTTTTAATAACCATGGCCCCCTGTAGAGGACGCTGCAACTGACTGTTGGGTACAGAGCATCCGTACACACCCTAGCACCAATGCTAACATGCAGCATACCAAAATAAGAAGAAACTAAAAGCTTCTACCAAGCATTTTCTTTTGAGATCCAGATTATACGTACGGCCCTTATACTTGTGAAGATGTTCTCCATCTATGTTGGGTAAGTCAGTTCAGATGTGAGGCAGAAAAACACAGGCCTGGGAGTCCCTGGGTCTTGTTCATGAGGGAGAATGGAGCAGGAAATCTACCAGCGTTGGGTTAGTGAGTGAGTGAGTGAGTGAGTGAGTGAGTGAGTGAGTGAGTGAGTGAGTGAGTGAGTGAGTGAGCGAGTGATCGAGTGAGCGAGCGAGCGAGCGAGCGAGCGAGCGAGCAAGCTAGCTAGTTAGTTAGTTAGTTAGTTGGTTTGATTACTTGGTTGGTTGCTACGTTAATAGGTTGGTTTCTCGATGTTAGTAAGTTGACTGCTTGGTTGGTTAGTTAGTTAGTTAGTTAGTTAGTTAGTTAGTTAGTTAGTTAGTTAGTTAGTTAGTTAGTTAGTTAGTTAGTTAGTTAGTTAGTTAGTTCGTTAGTTCGTTAGTTCGTTAGTTCGTTAGTTCGTTAGTTAGTTAGTTGCTTGCTTGCTTGCTTACTTTGTTGGGTTGGTTGCCTGCTTGGTTCATTAGGTAGTTGGTTGGTTGCTTGATCGGTTAATAGATTAGTTGGTTGGTTTTGGGGTTGGGTGGTAGATTGCTTGCCTACTTGGTTGGGTAGTTGGTTGCTTGATTGCTTGCTTGGTTGGTTTGGGTGGTTGTTTGGTTGGTTGGTTGGGTGGTTGTTTGGTTGGTTGGTTGGTTGGTTGGTTGGTTTCGTGGTTGGTTGGTTGCATGATTGGTTAATAGGTTGGTTAGTTGGTTTTGTGGTTGGTTGGTTGCTTGATCGGTTAATCGGTTAGTTGGTTGGTTTTGTGTTTGGGTGGTAATGATAATAATGACTTGCTTTTATATAGCGCCCTTCAAGGCACCCAGAGCGCTTTTTACAGAGACCATTATTCATTCATACACATTCTCCCCAGTGGTGGTAGCTACGTTTGTAGCCACAGCTGCCCTGCAGACTGACGGAACCGTGGCTGCCATATTGCGCCAAACGACCCCTCCGACCACCACCAAACATTCAAACACATTCACACGGGGCAAGGTGGGTAAGGTGTCTTGCCCAAGGACACTACGACAGCAAACTGGGACGGAGCGGGATTCGAACCACCGACCTTCCGATCATTGGACGACCCGCTCTACCACCTGAGCTACTGCCGCCCTCGGGTGTTAACTTGCTTGCTTACTTTGTTGGGTAGTTGGTTGCTTGATCGGTTAATAGGTTGGTTGGTTGGTTTCGTGGTTGGGTGGTAGCTTGCTTGGTTGGTTAGGTAGTTGGTTGCTTGATTGGTTAATAGGTTGATTGGTAACTTGCTTGAGTAGTTGGGTGGTTCTGTGTGAGCATGTATGTGTGTGTGGGTGTTTGCAGCCCTCGGTTCTGCAGTCACCTCTTCAGAAAGTCCATGTACTCGGCGTGTTTGATGAGTCCAGTCCTCATCATGATGGTCTGGAAACACTGGCGGTCGATGGCCCAAAGCTTGATGTGGGTCAGAGCTGGAAAACAGGGAAATGCAGAGCTGAACAGACCGTCAGAGCTGCAATCAAGTTTACATTAACTGCACTGGATTCTTTTCTTTTTTAGCTGCACTTGTTGATCCAGATATATTCATCTTGCTTTATTGATCTGGATCTATTTATCTGGACCTTTTAATCTGGATTTATAGAGCTATAAATCGTGATCTGAACTTCTTGATCTAGATTTGTTCACATGGATTTTTTCTTTTCTTTCTTTGATTAAGTAAAGTTGTTGCTTAGCAACCTGAAGCAGCCTATCAGGTGAGCTCTGAAAGTTTGAACTTGGACTTCTGTCTCGTGTTTAAACTCATTAACACGAGTTCTCCTCCCAGCAGACGTTTTTACTGCTCGCAGCCGGACTTGGTCCTCATGACTTTACTAGACCAGATATTCATTAATATTCTCCTCCTGTCGTGTGAAGTTTTTAATAAATTGTGGTAATAAAATGTGGTTTTAACCGTTCACCTCGACAAACGCAGAGCTCTTAATCCGCCAAAGTCTGACCCTGCTGAAGACCAAACAAAAGGGATGGAAACAAGGAAAAAGGAAGATAAGCCACAATGAAGGGAGGGATGAAAGAATAAACACATGAAAGAAAGGACTAAAGAATGATGAGAAAAAAAGGATAAATTAGATGACATGAAGCGGAGGAAAAAAGGAAAGAGAAAATGAAAGAAGCATGAAGTAATAGGAAGAAAAGATGAACGAAAAGACTTTCCAAAGATCTGCGACAGACATCCCATAATCCCCAGCAGGTGACCTGGTCGCCATAGTGACAAGCTGTGCATGGAGACGGCAAGTGTGTGTAACCATGGCAACAGGCCGGTGAATCAGGTGAGCTCGTCGTGGTCGAGTTCAAAGTTTGAGTCTTTATTTTAATAAACTAAATGTAACCTTCAAATATGTCGTCTTTCACACAGTAAACCTCCTTTAGATGCACGTTTGACGTCAGCTGGACCTCCAGCTGTAGGTTCACCTGGAGGTTACGAGATCCAGGTGGACCTCCTAACCTCGTATATACAAAACCAGAATCAAACTTTTTCCAGGAACCCAGAACCACACATCCTTCAACATCTGGACATGACTTTTACATCTGTTTTACTTCTCACAAAGTCCAGCAGTGCTCTGGGTCCGGTAGTCTTTGGCCCAATCCCAATACACCCCCTACTTTCTTCCACTAGCTCTACGTTCTACCACTAGCCCTCCCTCACTACCACTACCCCTTAAAAAGAGGGCAAAGATTTTAGGGCACTTGAAATCTTCTCAGGGTCCTGTCCCAATACTCCCCCTACCCCTACTTTTCATCCCTACCCCTAATCAGGAAGCTGAGAGCCAAAAGCTGTTTTAATTTCAGCTGTAGCGCTGAAAAGAACTTTATTAAGTTTTAATATTTTTTCAGGCGTAAAAGTAACCGTTAAGATCAACCTGGGCTCAGTTTATCCAAATAACGCATGTTAAGAAATTTGATCCGATGTTTTCGGAGATGAGAAGAGCCGCCGGCTCGGAGCAGCAGCAGCCGGAGTACAGACGTGATCAACCTGCGCCGTCGTCCCGGGGGAGAAACCTGCAGCTCTGTGGAGAATTACCGCTGGCTGAAATAAATCATTTAGGAAGATAAATGTTGGTTTAATAGATGAAATCTAACAGTTGTAGCTACGCCTGTTAAGAAATTTGCTCCGAAAATTTCGAGATTTCTGCCTGCCTGCTGATTTATGGTTCCGCGTTTAATCGACGCAGAGCCTACGGCATAGGTTACGTAACCTACGCCGTAGGCTCTGCGTTGGTGTAACGTGGAACCATAAATCAGCCTTTAATCTGGCGTGATCTTCACAACAACGGGCAAACGAGTGATTATATACATTCACTGAGTGAATATTATGAAAATAAAATATATATTTCTCGCTAGAAATGTAATCAAAACACATTTTTATGCAGAAACTAACTCAAAATATTGATTTTATTCACTAAAAAATAAGAAATGTCCGCCATGTTGTTTTTTTTTTATTCAGTCCGCAAATGACGACGAAAAGCATTCTGGGAAATTTTTCTGGCCCTAGTTCAGCTAGGGTGCATCGGAAAACCCTCGATCCGTAGGGACAGATTCATAGCCACTACACTAGTTTTCTTCACTAGCCCTAGGGGAAAAGAGGAATTGGGACACCACTACCCTCACGGGAACGAGCAAAACTTAGGGGTAGTGCTGAAAACTAGGGGTAGTGATAGTATTGGGACAGGGCCTTTGTGTGGACCAGAGTCCAGTCCTGATCCCTGACCTGGATCAGACCGGGACCAGGTGTGAGGGGATCAGGTAAGGGGGTACTCACTTCTGACGGTGGCTGTCCTGGTGCAGTTGTAGAGGATGGCCAGTTCCCCGAACACCTTCCCCGGTCCCATGGTGCACAGCTTCACCCCCTCTTTGGTCACCTCCACCTTCCCTTCTGGTGACACACAGGTGCATTGTGGGATATGAAAACTCAAACGCTTCTGGAAATGAAATAAGAGCAACTTCCTAATCTCATACTTCTTAAATTCTTAATCTCAAGGACTACTGGTTCCCTCAAGGACTACTGGTTCCCTTAAGGACTACTGGTTCCCTCAAGGACTACTGGTTCCCTCAAGGACTACTGGTTCCCTTAAGGACTACTGGTTCCCTCAAGGACTACTGGTTCCACCAAGGACTACTGGTTCCCTCAAGGACTACTGGTTCCCTAAAGGACTACTGGTTCCCTCAAGGACTACTGGTTCCCTCAAGGACTACTGGTTCCCTCAAGGACTACTGGTTCCCTAAAGGACTACTGGTTCCCTCAAGGACTACTGGTTCCCTCAACGACTACTGGTTCCACCAAGGACTACTGGTTCCCTGAAGGACTACTGGTTCCCTCAAGGACTACTGGTTCCCTCAAGGACTACTGGTTCCCTTAAGGACTACTGGTTCCCTTAAGGACTACTGGTTCCCTCAAGGACTACTGGTTCCCTCAAGGACTACTGGTTCCCTCAAGGACTACTGGTTCCCTCAAGGACTACTGGTTCCCTCAAGGACTACTGGTTCCCTCAAGGACTACTGGTTCCCTCAAGGACTACTGGTTCCCTCAACGACTACTGGTTCCACCAAGGACTACTGGTTCCCTCAAGGACTACTGGTTCCCTCAAGGAATACTGGTTCCCTCAAGGACTACTGGTTCCCTCAAGGACTACTGGTTCCCTCAAGGACTACTGGTTCCCTCAAGGACTACTGGTTCCCTCAAGGACTACTGGTTCCCTCAACGACTACTGGTTCCACCAAGGACTACCGGTTCCCTCAAGAACTACTGGTTCCCTCAAGCACTACTGGTTCCCTCTAGGACTACTGGTTCCCTCAAGGACTACTGGTCCCACCAAGGACTACTGGTTCCCTAAAGGACTACTGGTTCCCTCAAGGACTGCTGGTTCCCTCAAGGACTACTGGTTCCCTCAAGGACTGCTGGTTCCCTTAAGGACTACTGGTTCCACCAAGGACTACTGGTTCCACCAAGGACTACTGGTTCCCTTAAGGACTACTGGTTCCCTCAAGGACTACTGGTTCCCTTAAGGACTACTGGTTCCCTCAAGGACTACTGGTTCCCTCAAGGACTACTGGTTCCCTTAAGGACTACTGGTTCCCTTAAGGACTACTGGTTCCCTTAAGGACTACTGGTTCCCTCAAGGACTACTGGTTCCCTCAAGGACTACTGGTTCTCTCAAGGACTACTGGTTCCCTCAAGGACTACTGGTTCCCTCAAGGGCTACTGGTTCCCTCAAGGACTACTGGTTCCCTCAAGGACTACTGGTTCCCTCAAGGACTACTGGTTCCCTCAAGGACTACTGGTTCCCTCAAGGACTACTGGTTCCCTCAAGGACTACTGGTTCTCTCAAGGACTACTGGTTCCCTCAAGGACTACTGGTTCCCTCAAGGACTACTGGTTCCCTCAAGGACTACTGGTTCCCTCAAGGACTACTGGTTCTCTCAAGGACTACTGGTTCCCTCAAGGACTACTGGTTCCCTCAAGGACTACTGGTTCCCTCAAGGACTACTGGTTCCCTCAAGGACTACTGGTTCCACCAAGGACTACTGGTTCCACCAAGGACTACTGGTTCCCTCAAGGACTACTGGTTCCACCAAGGACTACTGGTTCCACCAAGGACTACTGGTTCCACCAAGGACTACTGGTTCCCTCAAGGAATACTGGTTCCCTCAAGGGCTACTGGTTCCCTCAAGGACTACTGGTTCCCTCAAGGACTACTGGTTCCCTCAAGGACTACTGGTTCCCTCAAGGACTACTGGTTCCCTCAAGGACTACTGGTTCCCTCAAGGACTACTGGTTCTCTCAAGGACTACTGGTTCCCTCAAGGACTACTGGTTCCCTCAAGGACTACTGGTTCCCTCAAGGACTACTGGTTCCCTCAAGGACTACTGGTTCCCTCAAGGACTACTGGTTCCCTCAAGGACTACTGGTTCCACCAAGGACTACTGGTTCCCTTAAGGACTACTGGTTCCCTCAAGGACTACTGGTTCCCTTAAGGACTACTGGTTCCCTCAAGGACTACTGGTTCCCTCAAGGACTACTGGTTCCCTTAAGGACTACTGGTTCCCTTAAGGACTACTGGTTCCCTTAAGGACTACTGGTTCCCTCAAGGACTACTGGTTCCCTCAAGGACTACTGGTTCCCTCAAGGACTACTGGTTCCCTCAAGGACTACTGGTTCCCTCAAGGACTACTGGTTCCCTCAAGGACTACTGGTTCCCTCAAGGACTACTGGTTCCCTCAAGGACTACTGGTTCCCTCAAGGACTACTGGTTCTCTCAAGGACTACTGGTTCCCTCAAGGACTACTGGTTCCCTCAAGGACTACTGGTTCCCTCAAGGACTACTGGTTCCCTCAAGGACTACTGGTTCTCTCAAGGACTACTGGTTCCCTCAAGGACTACTGGTTCCCTCAAGGACTACTGGTTCCCTCAAGGACTACTGGTTCCCTCAAGGACTACTGGTTCCACCAAGGACTACTGGTTCCCTCAAGGACTACTGGTTCCCTCAAGGACTACTGGTTCCACCAAGGACTACTGGTTCCCTCAAGGACTACTGGTTCCACAAGGACTACTGGTTCCCTGAAGTGTCTGAAATGCATTAAACAGAACCAGAATATTTAAAATGTGTTTACAAATGATGCTACGAATAATTTCTGAACAGTTTAAAGTCTGGAAAAGCAGGATTTGGGGCTCTTTGTTCCTCCAACAACCTGCTACTGAACACCACGAATACCAAGGAGGTCATACTAGACTTTAGACAGAACAGACCAGCCCCTGCACCACTCTAGAGGGTGCACTGCCATCAATCAATTTCCTCAGCGTACACATCTCTGAAGAACTCTCCTGGTCCACTAACACAAAAGCAATAACAAAGAAGGCCCAGCAGCGACTGCACTTCCTGAATCCTGAGGAAAAACCACCTTGAACAGAAGCTGCTGGTGTCCTTGAAAGTGTACTCACCTACAGCATTGCTGCTGCTTTTACTGCTATATTACACATCGGCAGCGGTTACATGCAGTGTGTCCGAAATGCCATACTAAAACGTATATACTAAAAAGTATACTTAAGTACGGCACACTTTTGAGTAAATATCAGTAGTGTGCATCAATTCGGACGTACTATTAAGAGCGCACACGTCACTTCCTGCCGTTGGGAGGGGGGGGAGTTGTTACCATGGTAACCTGTCACAGCAGCAGTAGCAGCGCTCCACTCTACCGTTTATTCTGGCCGAAACAGGATTACATTATATAATATTATGAAATACGAATATTATAATATTAATATTATATGATAATATTATTATACTTAATATTATACTTATGACATATACGTATCACTTAGCAACCAAACGCCGCTGCATTGCATTGTGGGAAGTTTCTGCTTAGCTAGTGTCCATCAATCCACACTAATACATTTCTCCGGAATGAGTATGAATACAAATACTATTGAGTACGTTCTAATGTTTCGGATGCACTAAAAAATTTCACATACTCATTTTGCTACTCATTAGGGGGGAAGTGTGCGATTTCAGACGCAACCATGATGTTTTTTAATTCGTAATTAATTATTCTGAATGAAATAATTCAGAATTAAACTATTTTCGAGTTTAAATGGAAATAGTAATTCCAAATTGAGGTTTACATGGAAAACACGTTTGATGGTCTTTCTCCAATTCCTCTCCAGGTCTGGGGGTTGGGAAGGTTCTGATTGGATAGGGGGGGGGACCGGAAGTTAAACTACCGGAAGAAAAACTAACTTAGCCGCTACAACTTTGAAAAGCTCACCATTTTTTTGTTTCCTGCCATCTGTTCTTTTAATGATTTCCAGCTCCTCCAAGCTATTTATTAAATAAATGTTCTCTGCTCTTGACCAGCGTTTACTGCTGCTGCATCTTGAAACTTTGTTTGGAAAACCAGCCCAGCAGGAATATAAGATCATGGAGACAGACGGGCGAGGGAACGAGCAGAAAGAAAGACCAGAATTAATTTAAACCGGAATGAGTGTAAACATGATCGCGGAATTATTCTATTCTGATTTAAAATCGGAATAAACCAGCCACTTACTTCGGAATTAAGTTTAATTCGGAATGGCCATTTTCATTCGGAATTAGGTGTTTACATGGTAATTTTTTTTAATAATTTTAATTCTGAATTAAAGAGGAAATAAACTTCCCATGTAAACGCATTGACTGTGCACTGTGAGCTTGCAGATACTGTATACGGTTGTGTGGGTGATGAGTGAGAAATGTATGTATGTCTGGGGGGGATGTCTTGTCTGTCGTACGTTGTATTTATTAGTAGTTTTATTCATTTTATTAACTTTTTAAAGCACTGATCGAAGTAGCGCCTTCAAATTGTGTTGTGTTGTATTGATACACAATGACAAATAAAGCTTTTATTCTATTTTATTCTATTCATCACTTCTCTAACTTTCGTTTTACATTCTTCTATCCTTTCATCTCTTTTCAGCTACAACCAACCCTTTTCACTCCTGCTCCTAAAACCAGCTCCAAATTTACAAACTAAAAGATTAGAAATGCTCAATGTGATCAGCTAACAAGTTGCCACGGCAACCACATTCAGTGTGTGCGTGTGTGTGTGTGTGTGTGTGCGCGTGTGCGTGTGCGTGTGCGCGTGCGTGCGTGCGTGCGTGCGTGCGTGCGTGCGTGCGTGCGTGCGTGCGTGCGTGCGTGCGTGCGTGCGTGCGTGCGTGCGTGCGTGCGTGCGTGCGTGCGGCCTCATTACCTTCCTTTTTAAGGACAGTGAGGACATTTCTGTGGTGATTATGTCGTCTGTGATTTTCAGGTTTGTTTCGGGTCCCAGAATCCTGCTGCCTGTGTGTGTGTGTGTGTGTGTGTGTGTGTGTGTGTGTGTGTGTGTGTGTGTGTGTGTGTGTGTGTGTGTGTGTGTGTGTGTGTGTGTGTGTGTGTGTGTGTGTGTGTGTACATAATGAGACTAAAGTGCTGCATCTGTTTCTTCATCCAAAGACAGAAGTAATGAGAGTCATATTCATAACGCACACACACACACACACACACAAACACACACACAAGCCTTGTGGTCTGTTTTTAGGAATCACTTCCTCTTCCTGTGACAGATGTCATTAAATTAAGCTGCCATCTGCCCCCCCACCCCCTCAACACACACACACACACACACACACACACACACACGCACACACACACACACACACGCACACACACACACACACACGTTGATGCAGCTGGTTCTGGATCATCACTGACATGAAACACTTTCATCACGGAGGAAGAACTGAAGGCTTTAGAAAGATGTGAGAGAGAAGATCCACAAACTGGACTCAAGTTCTGTCAGGAAGTGAGTTTGGATCTGGGTTTGGGTCCAGGTTAAGCCTGGGATATACATGGGTCAATGACGTGACGCCTATATTTTCTGAAAAACTGACTTTTTCTCAATTCAAAAAAGGTTTAAATGGATAAAACAAATACCATATATATGAACTACATGTCCCACATATGGACTCACTTGAACTTTGCAAAAAATACTAGTTATTTGGGATTTTGTTGTTTTAAGCGTCAAAATGTCATGTGGTGCGACCGTCCGACCAGGACTCTTGTTTTGAAAACTTTTTTTGAAATCACTCTAAATGTATTTAAATCAATCTTCTATCTGGCATGATTTCTGAAGTGTCTTGTAGTGTGTAAGATTGCAACAAATTTGTATTTATATTTCCATCACAGTATACAAACAAAGTTTGACTGATGACGTCCATTTAATGAAATATCATGTGGCGCGACCATTAAAAAAACAACCATTTTTGTATAATACTGAAAACTTAAGGAAATTAATTTATTGTAATATGAATCACGGTTGCACCACATGAGCTTTTTTTAAGGCTAGTGCCAATTCCTCTTGACAAAAAACTCTGAAATCACTTAATTTTAAAAATCTTATTGTGTACACAACATTGTTAATGTTTGAACTACTGCAATAGATATTCTTTTTTTTATTATTTTAAAATGGACCTGTTGGAAATCCTTATTCGTCATTGACCCACTTGCTGTTGTATGGAGCTAGAACAGTCTCATAATTGACAAATGCACAGGACAAGTTTTACAAATGCACGGACCGATTTGCAAATACACACACCGTTTCACAAATGCACAGAACAATTCACACGTGCGTAGGACAAGATATACAAATGTATTTTTGATGCACACACAAATATAACCTGATTTACACATGTTTTTTTGTCTGTGAGCTGCGCTGGATTTGTGTGTGAGTTTTGAGACTCCCCTGACGTGACTAGATGCACAAATAGGTTTTTTTTAACACGGAAGGATCTGCAACCAATCAGATTAAAGGGGCGGATACACCTGCTGTTTGAGCTGCGTTAGCGCTGTTCACTTAGAAAAGTGATTAATATTTCAAGTTAGTGGAGTGAAGAAAAAAAAACAGTTACAGGAGATAAAATATAAATAAACAGGATGGAGAGGAGATCATTGCTGCTTTTCTTGTGATCCCGGTAAATAAAACAGCGCGATTGGAGATGGTTTGTCGGGCTGTTCAACCCGTCGGGAGAGCTCTAGTCCTGCCGATGCAGCAACTGATGATGAGAAACAGTGGAGATTTTTGTATATTTGCTCTGTTTGGTTTCACGAAGTATTACTGTCCCGCTGATTGAGCTCAGAACCAGACAGACAGCAGAGAGCTGCTGCGCTGCCTGACGGGGACGAGCTGCAGGTGGAGCAGCAGCGCATGTCAGGAGATTAATTTACTGAAATATCTGGAGTAAAGTCGGTATCAGTCGACTGATAACCGAAGAACCTCTGTATCCAGCTCAGATGTTTGATGATCGGTGGACTAAACCCCGACCAGCATCATCACCGCTGCATCTTCCCATGAGCATGACTCTATCTGCACCGGGAATGTGTTGATCTGCCGCCGCTGTTTTGACACATGTTTGTCTCTGTGTGGTGGCGATGTCACATCATAAATGTGAGGATAAAAGCTGCTTGTTTCTGACCTCCACGTCTCACTGGTCAGCTGGTCTGACCGGGACCAGCGCCGCTCGAGGCCAGAGCCAGAATGACCTGCAGCAATATTCACCCCGTCAACAGGCTTGTTCTCCTGAAAGACACCTGTAGTTCAAATACAGTCCTCCAGTCTCCTGACGGCTCTGGTTGAACGGCCTGACAAACCATCTCTGATCGCGCTGTTTTCTTTACCGAGATCACAATAAAATCAGAGCAGTGATCTCCTCTTCATCCTTTATTTATCTTTTATCTCCTGTTGCTGTCTTTACTCCACCAACTCCAAATATTAATCACTTTTCCAAGTGAACGGCGCTAACGCAGTTCAAACAGCAGGTGTATCCGCCCCTTTAATCTGATTGGTTTATGAGTAAATCGTCCCCCACGTAGGTCTGCTCTTATGATTGGCTGGAACAAATGAAGACATCTGATTGGTTGCAGATCCTTCCGTGTTAAAAAAAACCTATTTGTGCATCTAGTCACGTCAGGGGAGTCTCAAAACTCACACACAAATCCAGCGCAGCTCACAGACAAAAAAACATGTGTAAATCAGGTTATATTTGTGTGTGCATCAAAAATACATTTGTATATCTTGTCCTACGCACGTGTGAATTGTTCTGTGCATTTGTGAAACGGTGTGTGTATTTGCAAATCGTTCTGTGCATTTGTAAAACTTGTCCTGTGCACGTGTGAAACGGTGTGTGTATTTGCAAATCGGTCCGTGCATTTGTAAAACTTGTCCTGTGCATTTGTGAATTATGAGACTGTTCTAGCTCCATACTGTTGGTGCTTGAGTTTCTGTCCGTTCGCGTGCACCACCAACCGTAACGTCGCTCGTGTAGTACACGAGGAGAGCGCGTCGTACCGGCGGTGACCGATAGGGGGCAGTAAGCAGAGCAACAGTTGGAAAAGTGATTAAATATTTAGTAGTAGCGGTAGTAGCAGTAGTAGTAGCGGTAGCAGATTAGAACAACAAACAAGTTTACATGACACCATTGGATGATGTAGCAGATTGTGACGGGGTTCTTTCCAGAAAAAACTCTCCAATCAAAAAAAACTGGCAGTCGGATAATATTAAAGTATAATATTATATTTTTATTGTGCCGGCCTTCAAGGATTCAAAGGTGCATCTTTTGTAATAATGCAAGAAAAAAATACTGCAGTTGAAAAAACAAAATTAATTGAAAATGCAAAAAAATAAAAAATAAAATAAAACTAAACATTCAATCAGGAAGTTTCTCACAAAGTCAAAGTTTCTACTGAGATGCTGCCTTCTCTACAGCTGATTTCAAAAAACTCCCCATCCCAAGCCAAACCGGCTTCATTTATACCTTTAACCCCTCCCACTACACCTGGATTCAATCACTGATCCCTCTGTTTGGCAATCAGAGTGAATGGGACACAGCTGATGACCATGCAGTGTGTGGATGTGTGTGTGTGCATGTGAGTATACATGTATGAATGAATAAACATAGGACAACTAAGTGTGCACCCTCAATTGAACTACTAAACTGGGGGAAAAAAAAAGGATAATGGTGATCATTAATGGTGCTTAAGACAGAAAGGGAGCGGAGAGAAAGTACAGCATGCGTGTATGAGTGTAGTTGCTTGAATGTATGTTTGTGCACTGCCTGCAGTCAGGGGAGGACCGCACTCAGTGAGGGAGCCGCTCCATCACATCATCCACCTCCTCCCGAAGGTTGGCGCTGTACGGCAACCTGGAAAGGTAATCTGCCACCACATTGGCCTTGCCTGATTGATGCCTGATGATGAACTTGAAAGGCTGAAGTGAAAGGTACCACCGGGTAAGGCGGCTGTTGTGATCTTTCATGGAGTTGATCCACGTGAAAGCTCGGTGGTCAGTGTCCAAATCGAACTCTCGTCCAAGCAGGTAATACCGCAGGCTCTCCAGCGCCCACTTAATGGCCAAGCCTTCTTTTTCCACCGTGGAATACCTGGTCTCACGTGGTTGCAGCTTCCGGCTCAGGTACAGGATTGGGTGTTCTTCTCCAGGGTTTCCTTGGGCCAGTACTGCTCCAAGGCCGACTGCAGATGCGTCCACTTGTACCAGAAATCTCCTTCTGAAATCTGGACTCTTGAGGACAGGGGAAGAACACAAGTAGGCTTTCAAGGTGCTGAAGGCCATTTCACAGTCATCCGACCAGATCACTGGGTTCCTCTGGTCCTTGCCGGTCAGTGCTGTAAGTGGGGCTGCAATGGTTGCAAACTGGGGCACGAACCGTCTGTACCAGCCAGCCAGCCCCAGGAAAGACCGCACCTCCTTCTTGGTACGAGGTCGAGGGCAGTTCTGGATAGCTTCCACCTTATCCACTTGCGGACGCACCTCTCCTCGTCCCAGTTGGTAACCCAGATACCGCGTTTCCTGCCGTGCCCACTCACATTTGGCGGGGTTGAGTGTCAACCCAGCCTCCTGGATCCTCCCCAGCACCAGTGATAGATGTCGGACATACTCCTCCCATGTGCTGCTGAAAATTACCACATCGTCGAGGTAGGCTGCGCTGCAGTGGCTACACCCTTGGAGGACTCTGTCCATCAGTCTCTGGAAGGTTGCTGGCGCGCCATGCAAGCCGAACGGCATCACAGTAAACTGATAAAGCCCAGCTGGCGTTCGGAAAGCAGTGTATGGGCGGCTTGACTTCTCCAACGGCACCTGCCAATACCCTTTACAAAGGTCAAGGGTGGTGATGTACTTGGCAGCCCCGATCTTCTCCAACAAGTCATCGATTCTTGGCATAGGGTAGGCGTCAAACTCCGAGATGGAATTGAGCTTCCGAAAGTCCATACATATTCGGAGTGAGCCATCCTTCTTGAAGACGATAACCATGGGACTGCACCACTCTGAGTTGGAAGGCTCGATTACCCCAAGTCTCAACATTTCCTCCACCTCTTGCTGCAGCTTTTCCACCAGCTGTTGTGGGATCCGATAGGGCCGTTGTCGGATTGGCCGTCCATCCTTCAAACGAATGACATGCTCAACAAGGGTGGTTTCTCCTGGGCTTGCAGAGAAAAGGGAAGGAGCCTCCTTGAAGACCTGGAGAAGCTGTGCTGCTTGTTCCGGGGTGAGATGGGCCAGCGTAGGCTTAACAGGCGCAGCTGGAGTTTCCAACTCCTCCTCCAGTTCCTCATCGATGTTCACCTCCCTCACCAGCAGAGCCTCCACCGGTGCCTGGGTTGAACGTTCCTTCCATTCCTTGAGCAGGTTCACATGATAGGTCTGTCTGGGTTTCTTCTTGTCTGGGTGATTGACCTCGTATGTTACTGGACCCATCTTGCGGGTGATGATGTAGGGACCTTGCCACTTGGCCAAAAGCTTGCTAGTGGATGAAGGGAGAAGCAGCAGGACTTTTTGGCCAGGCTGGAACTCACGGTGACGGGCCTGTTGGTCATACCAGGTTTTCTGTTTTTTCTGAGCTGTGCGCAGGTTAACCTCGGCCTCCTCATGGTACTTGGCAAGCCGTTCTCTCATCTCCAGTACGAATTGCACCACTCCTCGGTCACTGGTAGTGGTGGAAGCTGCCTCCCAGCTCTTCTGAAGCAGATCCAAGGGCCCCTGCACATCCCAGCCATATAACAGTTCAAACGGGGAAAAACCCGTTGAGGCCTGGGGAACCTCTCGATAGGCGAATAGTAGGAAGGGTAGCCAGCGGTCCCAGTCCTTGCCCGTGTCATCCACAAACTTCTGCAACATCTTCTTCAGGGTCTGGTTGAACCTTTCAACCAGACCGTCAGTCTGTGGGTGGTACGGCGTGGTCTTGATTGCTGAAATGCCTAGTTGTTTATGTAAGAGCTGCATCAACCTGGAGGTGAAGTTGGTACCCTGGTCTGTCAGGATCTCGTCCGGTATACCCATCCTGGAGAACAGTTGCACCAGAGCACGCAGAACAGAGGGTGCAGTGATGGTGCGCAGAGGGAAAGCCTCCGGAAAGCGGGTGGCATAGTCACACACCACCAGGATGTACTGGTGACCTCCACTGCTTTTTACCAGGGGACCCACAATGTCCATGGCAATCCGGCGAAAGGGAGTGGAGATAATAGGAAGTGGATGCAGACAAGCTCGGTCAGACTTGCGGGCAGTGCATGTTTTCTGACATGTAGGGCATGTAGTGCAATACCTCTGGACGTCAGTGTACATGGAGGGCCAGTAAAATCGAGAACTGATACGCAAATAAGTCTTATGACGACCAAGGTGTCCGGCCCATGGAAGTGTATGTGCCAAGTGCATGATAAGTGACCTACAGTTAGCAGGGATTACAAGACGTCTGTGGTCATCCTCAACTATGTACAACACATCTTTATCAACAATGAACTTGGCCTTTCCCCCACTATTAGTACTCTTCCCCTCTGTCACTTTAGCAAACACAGATTTTAATGTTGCATCTTCCCTCTGTAACACAGATATATTTTCAGGTACCTCCCACATTTTACCAGAGAGCAAATTCTCTCGGCCAGGTTCTATTGGCCTTAGCTGCTTCTCAAAGCGGCGTTGACGACGGGATTTTCTTGGCCCCTTAGTGCCCCCCTCACACAGACTACTGTCAAGGTCTGGGAGTGGTTGGACACCAGCTTTTGCTTGGGCTCGAGTGATAACAGGACAAGAAACATTCACCTCCCCATTTTCCCCCGAGTCAATGTCCCCTGTCAGTTCTTTTTTTTGGAGTAAATCCATTAGCACAGGCAAATCCCACCCCAAAATGGCAGCTACTGGCAAGTTTTCTACCACTCCAACAGTCATTAGGTATGGCTGTCCATCAGTAGTCACCGTGACATCAGCTTTGGGATAGGGGTGCATGTCCCCATGAACACACAAAATGTCTGCCTGTCTGCTGTAATCCACATTGCCTACTGGCACCAGACTGTGCCTAACGAGTGACATGAAACTTCCAGTGTCCAACAAAGCAGTCACCTGCTGACCATTAATAGTCACAGTTTTATAACGCTGTACCCGTGCCTCCATCAATCCAGTCTCAGGCCGGGGTGCATAGCAAGCGCCTGTGACCTTGGCTTTGCGTATGGGACACACAGAAGCCTTGTGGCCTGGCTGCTGGCAGTAAAAACAAACAAAGTCCTTACCGGATGCTCGTTGGTTTGGGGCAGTGCTGTTGGTACCTGGAACCTCCTGGGTACTCTCGCTCCTTACCGGCCTGGGCGGGGTTGACCGGAATGTTGGTCGCTGGGCTGTACCAGGGAAGCGTGTAGATGGCCCCCCCTTCCGAGCGTTGAGGTACTGTAATGCCAGCTTGGCCGCCTGGAGTCCCTCTGCTGGTTCATGCTCCTTTACCCAGGTCCTCACCTCCGGCGAAAGAACCCGATATAGCTGCTCCAAGATGATGGCTTCCCCAACCTCCTCCTTGGTGCGTTGCTCTGGCCGAATCCAGCGCCGGTAGAGACCCTTCAGCCGGTGGTAGGTCTCGGTGGGGTTCTCGCTTGGTGGCACGATGGTTGATCGGAACTGCTGCCGGTAGGTCTCTGGAGAGATGTCGAACTTTGTCAGCAGCGCATCTTTCAGGTCTGCATAGTAATGAGCTTTCTCCTCATCCATCGCAGTATAGGCCTCCAATGCCTTTCCCGACAACAGTGGAACGAGTCGACAGGCCCACTCCCTCTCTGGCCAATTCCATGTTTTGGCAATACGCTCAAAACGTAACAAATAGTTCTCAATGTCCTCGCCCATTTGATATGGGGGCATTTTTGGCTCTTGCTTCCACTCTGGCCTAGGCTGGTCAGCCCTGCTAGTAGAGTCTTGAAACGGGGGGGAACGATCTTCTGCCGGTGTAGCTTGGCGCCCACGCCGAGGTGCTGGTGTCGGCAGATCAAGTCTAGGGCTCATCGCTGTGCTTGGGGTTGCGACGGCTGGCTGATTAGGTGCAACATTTGGCCTTGTCTGCTGAGTTACTGGAAGAGAGGTCCTCAGGCCTCGTATCTCTGCCAACAGGCTCTCCTCTCTTCTCTGTTGTCCTGCCAAAGTCTCTCATCATCATCAGTAGCTCTCCCCCTGGTCCACCACTCGATCCCGGGGCTGGGTGAGCCTCTGATGCACTGCTGGATGACTCGTCTGACGATGATGTTAATGAAGGCTCCGTCTCCCAAGTCTGGTCTGTTTTAAGCGCAGATTCCATCTCCACCTCCACCTGCTGCTGCCGCTGGGAACGAAGTCCTGTGCGTTGCCTTGGAAGGCGGGCTGTTTTCTGCATTGCTTTCTTCCGATTGGCCATCCCACTTCTGACACCATATGTGACGGGGTTCTTTCCAGAAAAAACTCTCCAATCAAAAAAAACTGGCAGTCGGATAATATTAAAGTATAATATTATATTTTTATTGTGCCGGCCTTCAAGGATTCAAAGGTGCATCTTTTGTAATAATGCAAGAAAAAAATACTGCAGTTGAAAAAACAAAATTAATTGAAAATGCAAAAAAATAAAAAATAAAATAAAACTAAACATTCAATCAGGAAGTTTCTCACAAAGTCAAAGTTTCTACTGAGATGCTGCCTTCTCTACAGCTGATTTCAAAAAACTCCCCATCCCAAGCCAAACCGGCTTCATTTATACCTTTAACCCCTCCCACTACACCTGGATTCAATCACTGATCCCTCTGTTTGGCAATCAGAGTGAATGGGACACAGCTGATGACCATGCAGTGTGTGGATGTGTGTGTGTGCATGTGAGTATACATGTATGAATGAATAAACATAGGACAACTAAGTGTGCACCCTCAATTGAACTACTAAACTGGGGGGAAAAAAAAGGATAATGGTGATCATTAATGGTGCTTAAGACAGAAAGGGAGCGGAGAGAAAGTACAGCATGCGTGTATGAGTGTAGTTGCTTGAATGTATGTTTGTGCACTGCCTGCAGTCAGGGGAGGACCGCACTCAGTGAGGGAGCCGCTCCATCACACAGATTATAACATTGGATTGGTTGCAATCTCGGCAAAGGAAATGGTGCCAGCGACACCAGCTGGTATCAGACCGGGACCAGCGCCACTCGCCGCCAGAGCGAGAACTGCGTTCAGTGTCTTTTTGAGAACGTGCACGTGGACGCATCAAATGAACGCAGGATACGCGTGGCGACCATGACGCGGTCTGAACTGCAAATATATCTCAGGAATTAGGGTCCAGGTTGGGGTCTGGGTTAGGGGGTACCTTCAAACCCGTCCCCGGTCGTAACTCCAGGTCCATCAGAACCTTCTAGTCCTGGAACAGTCCCCCCCAGTCCCCCCACAATCCCCCTCAGTCCTCCAGATGGCTCGTCCTCCTCGTCGGTGGGCGGCAGCGAGCCGTGTGACGCCAGCGGCCGCATTTATATCCCGGTAAACGGTTGCAGTGAGCGACGCCTACGCGGCGTCTCGGAGCATTTACATTTATTACGGCCCGAGCACTCACAGTGCGAAGGCCCTATTGTATCTGTAGAATTTTTTTTTTTTTTCTGACGAAAGAAGGGCCTTTTTGCCCCCTAAACGTGCCCCAAAAGTCACCAAATTTTGCACCAAGCCTGACGAAAAATGTGATATTTAATGGTTTGCATTAATGGGCGTGGCCTAATGGCTCATCAGCGCCCCCTAGAAAACCTAGAAAAAGCCCCACAATACGGTTTGACGTACATGCACGAAAATCGGTACACACCTGTATCATGTCGCAACTAAAAGAAAAGTCTCTTGGCGCCATGGCCGAAACCCAACAGGAAGTCGGCCATTTTCAATTAATCGTGTAATTTTGGCACAATTTATGCCATTTCTTGGGCCGTTAATACGGCTCGAACCGTAACGTGCACCCAGGTGTGTTATACATAAAAATGTGCATCTCCATCCTGCGACGACGTGCATTACTTTTCTCAGTCAAAAGCGTTACCGTGGCGACGCTAGACGCCAAAAAGAGCACCCACCTTTCATCTGATTGGTCCATATTTGATAGTTCCTACTTTCTGCCATAACTTTTGAATGGTTTGACATTAAGAGTTGTGGGTGGTGTCATCGGACTTAGTTTTGAGTCCTTGACCATAATGGGTGAACATTGCACGCACGAGGTACCCGTTTATCGCTTTTTGCAGCTTTAATATTGCATCTCCTCACCCTCCATCACGAAGACCAGCGAGCCCACGTCGCCCTCCCGGATGATGCAGGCGTCCTTCCCATAATGCACCGGGTACATGCAGTCCACCACCTCGTGGATCTGGGACGGCTGCAGGTTCTTCATGAAGTCGTTGTCCAGGATGGCGTCCTTGATGAGCTCCTTGGACCTGAGGGGACGTCAGAAAACACGGAGGGGGGTTGGTTAGAACCGGGCCCAGACCTGACCCGGGCTGCATGCGGCTCTTTAACGCCGCCCTAGTGGCTCCCTGGAGCTTTTTCAAAAATGTTTGACTTTTTTTTTCCTTTATTTATTTTTATTTTTTTTCCTTTTTTTCTTCTTTTTTGTTTTTTTTTCCTTTTTTTCTTTTTTGTTCTTTTTTCCTTTTATTCTCTTTTTCTTTCTCTTTTTCTTTTTTCTTCTTTTTTCCTTTTTTCTCTTTTTTTCTTCCTTTTTCCTTTCCTTTTTAATCTTGACATTTTGACTTTTTTCTCAAAATTTTGACTTTTTTCTCGACATTTCAACTTTTTTCTCAACATTTCAACTTTTTTCTCAACATTTTGACTTTTTTCTCAACATTTTGACTTTTTTCTCGACATTTCGACTTTTTTCTCAACATTTCAACTTTTTCTCAACATTTCGACTTTTTTCTCGACATTTCAACTTTTTTCTCGACATTTTGATTTTTTTCTCGAAGTGCATAATGAAAAAAAAATCTTCCCCCAGTTATAACTAATATAGAAACATGCAGCATGTGTTGTCTTCATTCTAAGGCTTATACAAGACTTTTCATTTTTTGCGGCTCCAGACATATTTGTTTTTTGTGTTTTTGGTCCAATATGGCTCTAAAACATTTTGGGTTGCCGACCCCTGGTCTGGATGAACGTCTGTCCATCTGTCCATCGTATCCAGGTTCTGGTTCTGGGGACAGCCGTCTCATCAGGGGTCCAGCCCTAACCCAGACCATAACCTGAACAGTGACTGTGTTTCCATGCATCAATAACCCTTTTAAAACCTGAATATTAGCA